>NC_091746.1:41228964-41346464 GCF_043380555.1 Nothobranchius furzeri | reverse complement strand
GTTTGCTATCTTTATCGAACCACTATCAGCAGCAATTAGGCAAACAACAGATATTAAAGGGATAAAGTGTAAGAAAATAGAACATAAGATCAGTCTTTATGCAGATGATGTTTTACTCTTTCTCCAGAATTCTCAATCCTCTCTCTCCCAAGCAATAGAACTGATAAACTCTTTTTCAAGAGTTTCAGATTACTCAATAAACTGGTTAAAATCCACAGTTCTACCAATTAATTTCTCATTTGTCAATTTGCTTAATACACAATTGGAGTCAGGGAATATCACATACCTGGGAATTAATATCTCTCCCAAGGTAGCAGATCTAACCAAACTAAACTACATCCCACTTTTAAGGAAAGTGGAAGATGATCTTGCAAGATGGAAATCCTTACCAATATCACTCATGGGGAGAGTGGCTACAATTAAAATGATGGTCTTACCCAGAATAAATTACTTATTCTCGATGATCCCAAACAAACCACCAGCTGACTGGTTTAAATATTTGGACTCCTCAATTACTAAATTCCTTTGGCAGGATAAACCTCCACGAATTAGCTTAAAAACGCTTCAGAAGACCAAAGACAGAGGAGGACTGGATTTACCCAACTTTTATTATTATTTCTTAGCCAACAGGCTGCAATATATACCAAGATGGTTGCAAGATAACCCATTAGACGAGTCCTGGTTAGATATAGAACAAACACTTTGCAATACGATAGAGCTTTCAGACTTACCATTTATTAGCTCAAGCATAAGAAAACATGAAAGCTTCAAAAGTATTAGTATCAGCACCTCTCTGACAGCATGGTGGGAGTATCTTAAAATGACAGAGTCTTCACTAGTACCATGCAGACGCACACCTATCTGGAACAATCCTGACATTTTGCAAAACAACAAAATGATGAACCTTCCGGACTGGAAAAATAAAGGAATCCTACACCTGGAACACATATATGAAGGATTGGACTTCATCCCATTTAATCAAATAGTCTCCCAATTTGGAATGGATAAGAATAGCTTTTTAGAATATCACCAAATTAAATCTGTAGTCAAACAAAAATTTAAGCTCAATAAAATAGAATTACAAACACCACCAAGGGTATTAGACTTTTATAATCTCAAACCCCCCAAACTACTGTCTAAAGTATATAAGACACTGTCCAAAATAGACGATAAAATTGCAATCCCTATTGAAAAATGGGAGGTGGATCTATCAGTTAGCTTTGACCAGGACTTCTGGTCCCAAACTTGTTTAAAAACTTTTAAAATGATCAGACACCCCAATTTACAATTAATTCAGTACAAAATTCTACACAGAGTACACTATATAGGTCATCGGATGTTCAAGATGGGGTTTGTGTCGTCTGACACCTGTACACACTGCACAAACAACATTCCTGTCAATTACATTCATGCACTGTGGTCCTGCCCACCTGTCCAGGAATTTTGGGGTAGAGTATGTGAGGATCTGTCAAAATGTCTGAAATGTCATATCCCAACTTCCCCCTCTCTTTGTTTACTGGGGAAGCTGGACGATGTCCCGATTGCAACATCTTTGGTTCACGTGGTTCTGACTGCCATATGCATCGCTAAGAAAACTATCCTCTTGAATTGGAAAAATAGAGAAAGTCTCTGCATTAACCAGTATAGAAATCTTTTGTTAGATCATATTGCACTTGATATAGCCTCTGCTTCCACTTCAGATGAATCTCTCTGGGCTCCTTTGATCGGTTCCATCACATAGCGAGGGTGGGGGGCCGTTGATGTTGTCCTGCAGGATGGTGTGGGTGGGGGGGTGTGGGGTCTGAGTTTGGAGTATCCGGATGTTCCCTGGAGGTGGGTTCACTGGGGGGTGTCTGGGACTGGGGGGCCGTTGCCCCCCTCTGGAGGCGCTTGGGTTGCCTCGGGGGGTGGACTGCTGGTGGTTGTGAGTAGGGCCTCTTGGGGATCTTGGCGGTGGCCATGGATCACTGCCTGGCGGCTGCAATGCCCCTGGGCGGGTCTGGGTGGGGGTCTGGGGGCTCGGGGTTTGGGGGTGGCCGGCCCCGTGTGGGGATCTGGGCGGGGCCTTGGGGGTCGGGTCCTGACATGTATGCTGCCGGGAAGAAGGCAGGGACACCCAGCAGTGCCTGGCCCGGGTTCGGGGGCCTCAGGTAGGCCTTGGCTCCTCTGCCGTTCCATCACAGGGGAGGGGGAGGTCCAGGAGGGGGAGGACCCAACATTACCTGGATGTCCCATGTCTTATATATTCTGGAAGTTGTGCAAATGCAGGGGTGGGCATAGATATTCTGCTGGGGTGGGGCTGGGTTGGTGCCCTCGGACTCCGTGAGGCTCTGTAATGCTGCTGCTTTGGGCCCTGGCAGGATGGGCTGGGGTCTCCATGCCCTGGGTGGCAGTTTGACAACAGAGGTGCCTATTGGGGCAAGTAGGGGAGCTGGCTCCCTGGAGGGCTAAGCCCAACCAGCCATTCCTCCCCATCCCGCATATTTCTCTCCTCCTGCTCCCTCACATCATCACACAAACATACACATAGGACCTTGGGGGTGGGCAAGTCAGGGAGTGCGGGTAGGGACCCCATTTCCGCATTCCTGTGGAAACCAGCCCCCCAATTTTATTTGCACCTTATACACTTCCACTGACGACATTCCACACAAACACACACTTAGGGCCTTGGGAGCGAGCACATTCAACGGCATTTGGCAGGGGGATATTTCAGCCTCCTCCCGAGTGCCGGTGCCCACTTCCAATTTTAAACCGCACTTAGACACTGATGGCTGAGGGTGTAAGTGGGGTGGTGCGGTGGCATCAGCTGGCATATGCTGGATGATGCCCGCACTGCCCACTCACCACAGCCATGGAATACATCTCATGATCACACAACACTATATTGGAGCAGGCGGAGGGAGACTAGGGGTCTTAGCCACTTCTGTTGTTGCTAGGCTTCCTGGGGCTGGAGGCTAGGAGGGAGATCTGGCCGTCTGGTTGGGGTCTGGGGTGGTGGGTTGCTGTGCTCAGCGTTGGGCGGGGGAGCCTGCTCATCAGCACCCCAGCAGAAAGGGTCAAACTCTGGTTACCGGTGATGGTTGTACCCAATGTGCAGCAGTACCGGGACCAGAGTGAATAGGGTGTGTATGGGGAGCATGAGTGGGTGTCCGGCGTGCATTTTTGTAAGTCTTGGGTTGTATGTGCATGTGTGAGCATGAGGGAGGGAGCGTGTGACTGTGTTTGTGTATGACTGTATATGTCAGGTGGGGCCTTTGGGTCCTCCCCTCTCCTGGAACTTCTCTTGATGATATAGATCTCTGTCCCCCCTCCCCCTGCCACACCTGGTGTGGGGGCTTGTGCCTTGGTCTGTCTGAGTGTTCGGGGCAACCGGGTCTGGGGGTTTAAGATTTTGGCATCTGCCTGTTAGATCCCGGTGGCTGCCTGGTGGGGTCTGGGTCCCTGGGCTCTGCTGGGTCCCCGGCAGGGGTGGTCGCCCCTAGGTCCCGGGTCGCTGGGTCCCGGGCTCGGCCGGCTAGGGGGTGGGAGGCTGCGGGCGGGCCTGTAGGCTTGCTGCTGATATCTCCGGGGACTCTTCCAGCTGCTGGTTGTGGCCCCCCTGGGCGATCCTCTGTGCCTCTCGGGGGGGGTGGGGGGGGTGGGGGGGGGGGGATGTCTTCCTGGTTGCAGTCTCCTTGGGGTTCCTGCGTTCTGGGGCAGCGCCTGGATCTCTGGGACTTGGAGCTCCCCCCGTCTCCTGCGCATCTTTGGGGGGCAGATCTGTGGTCCCTCACACTCTCTGTTGGGCGCTCCTATAGAAAAACCTTAAATAAACACGCGCGTGTACACACACAGGTGCTCACATGGTGCTCTCAAAAGTATGGGCTTGGGCACGTTAAACACAGGTCTTAAGACTAAGGTGGGCACTTAATGCGTTGTGATTTATTATCGTGATTCTTCAGTTAAGCAATGTTGATTATATATATATATTTTTTTTCTTTTCATCAAGTTGACGCAGTGATAGGTAGTTGTGTCCCTTTTTTGTGTCCCTTTGTTTTTTTTGTCTTTTTTCTGCAGGTCTGGAAGAAGACTCTTGTTCATTATTGTTTGTTTTTGTGGAACACCCCCCCCCCCCCCCCCTCCACACCTTTTCTTTTCCTCTCTCTTTCACCTCTGTCTCCGTGTCTGGTCGGAATTACAAAGCATTCAACAACAATAACAATAAAGTTTTAAGTTTCAGGCGTGACATTAAAAGCAAATGCTTTGATGCTCCACCTGAGAATAAATCTGTAAGGCTTGTCACCAGCATTCAGACATCAATTCTGCTTGCTTCACAGCCAGACAGGACACGGTTAAAAAAAAAGAAAAAGAAAAGTACCTCGCGTAAAAACTCTAAAAGCATGAACGTTACATTACCCCGTGACGGGAGGAGTGAAAAGATGTGCAGCAAGCGTTTTATTTGTGGACGGAAATGACAGGAAATGTGGGTTTAGAGGTGGAGAGCGCAAGAAAAGGTGAAGGAGAATGAGAGACAAATTTGTCAGTTTTAAAAAGTCTCTTAAATACAAAAAACACAATATAAACACACTGTCTTGGACCGGATACATGACAGGATACCACAGAACGGCGCTACGCCCTCTGTTGTCCTGCTGGGGACTTGCTTTGCAACACTCCCCAAGAGACGGAAAAGTATGAGAGCAAAACGCTTCCGTCAATCCGTGCGTGTCTGTCCCTTGCGGAGCTGACAGAGAAGCATGAATCGAGAGCTCGACTCTGTCCGTCCTTGCGGGGAGCTCTCCAGCAGGCCCGCAAGGACGGATAATGGCGTTGCATGTCTCCACACTGATGCAGACGCAGAACCATGACTCGGGCTTTAGTGTGATCAATTAAAGGTGTGGAACCCTGAAAAAAAATTACGATTATTTCTGATTTTAATCAGTCATGCTGAGTTTTTTGTGCAGGCTGACCTTGAAAATAGTCTCCTACACATGTCTCCTGCATTAGCTTCTGATAGAAAATAGACGGTGAAACTCTACGATTTGAAAATCCTGACAGATCTATGTCACACTGTCATCTAACATTCATGGACTCACCCATCTTGATTCATGGTAGGGAAGGCTGTTGTTGATTTATCATCCAGGAAACAGCAGAGAATGTCTCGGCTAGAAACTAACTGTGAATCCTGCCACTCTCTGCGCCAGCGGACTTGTCCAAGCTGATTCAGGCAATTGTGGGCTTTTTTTTTTTTGCCCTGAGTACGACTTGTAAAGCCTGATTTATGCTTCTCCGTCTGCGTCAGTGCGGAGACACGCAACGCCATTATCCGTCCTTGCGTAGGGCACGCAAGTACGTACGGAGTCGAGCCCACTTTTTTAAACATCCGTCGAACGAGACGGATTACGCAAGCTTGTGATTGGTCAGGATGCCACTGTTGTTTACAGCGCCGCCATTGCAAAGAGAGCCGAGGATAACTAGCGGCAGACACGGAGAAGCTTGAAGAATACCTCGCGAAAAAACTAAAAATATGAACGTTTAATTCTCCCGTGACTGGAGGAGTGAAAAGATGCGCAGCAAGCGTTTTATTTGTGGACGGAAATGACAGGAAACGTGGGTTTAGAGGTGGGAAGCGCATGAAGGGGTGGGAGAATGAGAGACAAATATGTCCGTGTTAAAAGTCTCTTATAAACACAAAAAACACAATATAAACACACGATCTTGGACCGATGCATGACAGGATACCACAGAACAGCGCTACGCCCTCTGTTGTCCTGCAGGGCAATTGCTTTGCAACACTCTCCAGGAGACGGAGAAGTAAAAGAGCAAAACGCTTCCGTCAGTCCGTGCGTGTCTGTCTCTTGCGGAGCTGACAGAGAAGCATAAACCAGGCTTTAGGCATTCATTCCTACCAAAGACACTGCAAAGGTATTGATTAAACAAGTTTCTCACACCTTTAGGAGTTTTTTAATTGAAAACTCTGTTTTCCAAAAGATGAATCTTTCATGTATTTACTTTACGTGATGTCGCAATGGCAGGAAATAATGAAATTAGAGAAGTGGTAGAAGAAACTAAAGTGTGGAAAGTGGTTTTAGCACTTAGTGTCCATTTAGTAGAAACAAAAGTGAAACTTATCTCCTCTCTGTGCATTTGTTTTTTTAACACATTCATCTGCTTCAGCTAAAATGTATCCCCAGCCTTCATTAATTTCTACAGAGCTATTTCATAAATAAATGAAACTAATCAGCTGTATTCACGACCTAAAACATGCAGGGAACCTGCTGGAAGCAGACTGGAGTGCCAGGGTCCAACAGGGACTGGACCAGCACTCTGAAGTTTGTACAGGGGTAATTTTAGAATGTACTGGCTCAAGAAAATTATTTAAAAATATGAAAAAGTTGCATAGTATTGTTTTAAAAACACAAAGCCCTGTGAAGTCGGTTTATCAGTAAAAATCTAAGAGTGCAGCTATGAAAACGTCAGTATTTCTTAAAACATTTGGTGTCTGATTTATTTTGAGTTTTTTATACATTTGGTGTCTGATTTATTTTGAGTTTTTTATACTTGGCTAAAAGTAGGATGTTCAATTTTAATATGAGTTATCACTTTTGTAGCCTGCTTTTTTCACACAGTTTAATTACTGTGTCGTGTTCATGGTTCATCTAGTGGAGTAGGAATATTAACGAATATTTAAGAAATGTGTTGCTTAAGAGGCTAAAAGATTTCTGCACCTTGCAGTAAATGCACACAAATGTGTGAAGTGAACTTACCATGTACTCACAACCTAACACCATTTGATAAACTGTAGTGCTAAAAGTGACACCCCCCACCCCCAGGACACAGCTCAGGCTTACCCATCACTGCCAGTGACAGCTTCAGCGTGTCAACTCCAGGGGACTTCTTCACTTTACACGGGTAGGTGGCGCTGTGAGCTGGTGACAGCTGAGCGATGGAGATTGAGGCGTCACCCTTTGAGGGATCTCCTGCAGTAAAGCTGAGTCCTTCTGCAAAAGCCTGGTCGCCATGGGAGTATCTGGTGCCACTCGTGTACGACACGAGCTGATGAAAGAATAGAAAACAATAGAAACAAATTCCCATAAATGAGCCTGAATGGCTGTAAGCTGAAGATAAAAGCTGCTCAACTTCGATTTGCTTGATGGAACTTTTCTCATTGTTTTAGTCTGCAGTGTGGTCTAGTCTCTGCCACATTTCTTCATAATAAAAAAGAAACAGGAGCGCAGTCATGATATTTGTTGCCAAGCATAAAAAGACAGACCAACAAAATAAGAAACATCCTGGAGATGAACTCGGAAAACAGGCATTTTATCTAAATAGAAACCGACTCAGATTTTCTTTGTATCTGCAGGTCATGAACACGAGCCTAAAAATGATGCTAAAGGGATTCTGTGTTATGTGTACAATTGTGTCTTTTTTGTGATTTCAGGATGTGCAAATGGCAACATTTGGCTCGCATAATCACACAAGTTCCTAGTGACATAATTGTTAGGACTGAGTGCTTGGCGGCTTGTCATCAATTTTTGGAACGTTTGTTCTACTGCATTTAGAATAAAATGCAGGTGAAAATGGTCACATTGTAGTGTTGGACAGCTGTCACATTACCTTTACAGCACTAACAAATGTCTCTGACAAGGCTAAAGCATTTTATTTATGACTGAGGACAAAATACTTGAAATATTGTACCCAAACTTGGTTAACATGGGTGATTCCACCAGGAAAGTTGACCACTGAGCAGGATTGATGGTTACATGGCAGGGGTGAGGTGGTGAGGTGGTGCTCACTCCTCACTCCTGCCACATGGACCTCAAGGGATAAACCATCAATCCTGCTAAATGGTCAACTTTCCTGGCGGGGTCACCCATGAAGACAGTGGGAGGGTTAAGAAAACATGTCTAGTTTAAAGTCATTATTTTGGATTTTAATGTAAAGTCATAAAAGTTTTCAAAGTGTATAGTGTTTTGATTATTAGTTATTTGAAATAAAAAAAGAGATTTCAATACTTCCAAGGCATTTAAAGGCTATTTGCGCAAAAGCTTAATGTTTCTTCTGATAAACAGCAAGCAACAAGAAAAGATCAATTTAATTTCTAGTGAATCATCTAACCTACTTTAAATTAAAGGCACACTAAGCAACTTTTTAATATTATTTTAAATCATTTTATTGAGTCAGTTTGTGCAAAAAACACATTTACAGGGTTAATCGAAAGTCCCTGCACCCCCTCCCCATCTGAGCAGAAAACCACGTTTGCAACTTTGGCCTCTCCAGACCGGTGCCATGAAGTCTCACAAAGTCATACAGACGAGCTATCTAAGAAAATAAAAAGACCGTTTGACCACAATTGGAGTCAAACAAAAGTCAACATCGAGAATTCTCTGAATGGGGAGAACTCAGAGACAAATAAGGATTCAAACTGGATGCAGACCTCATGATCATCCTCTTGTGCTTGTAAGTACAGCTTGAATATGATTTGTTCATGCATGTTTTTACTTTCTCTTGGTTTCTAAGAATTTCTAAATATGTTTGTCGGGCTGTAGTGAGAACATCCCGTTTCTCACCGATCATACACTCAGCCTAAAGCCTGATTCATGCTTCTCCGTTAGCTCCGCAAGGGACAGACACGCACGAATTGACAGAAGTGTTTTGCTCTCATACTTCTCCGTCTCCTGGACAGTGTAGCCAAGCAATTCCCCGGCAGGACAACAGAGGGCGTAGCGCTGTTCTGTGGTATCCTGTCATGTATCCGGTCCAAGCTAGTGTGCTTATATTGTGTTTTTTGTATATAAGAGACTTTTTAACAGACAAATTTGTTTCTCATCTTCCTCCAGCTCTTCATGCGCTCGCCACCTCTAAACCCACGTTTCCTGTCATTTCCATCCACAGATAAAAGGCTTGCTGTGCATCTTTTCACTCCTCCAGTCACAGGGAATTAAACGTTCATGTTTTTAGAGTTTTTTTTTGCGAGGTATTCTTCAAGCTGCTCTGTGTCTGCCGCTAGTTATTCTTGGCTCTCTTTACGTTTTTGAAGGCGCAATGGCGGCGGTATAGACAACAGCGGCGTCCTGACCAATCACATGCTTGCGTTGTCCATCTCGACAGACAGATGTTTAGAAAAGAGAGCTCGACTCCGTACGTCCTTGCGGGGCTCTCCAGCAGGCCCGCAAGGACAGATAGTGGCGTTGCGTGTCTCCGCACTGACGCAAACGCATGAATCAGGCTTAAGACCTACATAAGCTCTCTTTATCTCTACCAGAGGTCCTTGTATCCTCATGCACCATCAATTCCTCAGTGCACCACCACACTGGCTATCTGCTCTATGGAAAGTCATCTGCCGTGGAGCTGAGCTGCCAACCAGCCGGCACTGGTCCTGTCAGCTAGCTGCTTGTAGCTTCTAAAGAAACTTGCTTGTCTGTTATCATGCAGCGCTCTTACTTCGCATTTGGGTTTGCCGACACGCTATAGCAGTTCCCTGAGGTCTCATGATTCCTGATCTCAGGATCTTTCTTCAGTGATGGTACCAGGAACTCTGTTAGCCAATATTAAAGTGGCTAGCCGACATGCTAATGCTGGAGTCTTCTTCCAGCACATGATTCCTGCATGTTTTAAATTGTGAACATGGCTGATCTGTTTGATTTAGTGATTAACCACTCCTCTAGAAACTAATGAAGAGGAGACATTTTAGCAGTTCCTTCCTTCATTATGCACTTGCATATTTAGCACAGAACACCACTGGTGTGAGAGGTTCTCTGCTCACTAATGTCAGAGAAGAAAAACCAGCCAGCTGCTACCACTTAAACTTTAAGACAAACTACCGGAGTCCCAAAAACAAAAACACCATTTGAAGTCATGGACAACAAGACGTTTGGACCTAGAAAAACGATGATTGGTGTTTAGCGCTTTCATGTTTCCTCGGGCAATACAGGTTCTGGTGGAAGCGGATCCAGGGAAGATACCTGAGTGGAGGGGAGTGTTTCATGACCGTGTTTGCGTTCAAAATCTAGCTTGTTTACAGATTTGCTATAACAGGTTTGACCCTCAGGCTCAAAATAAGTTTTGATAAAAGGACGAACAACTAAGTCCTTCAGGGGTACTTCTGAGTTAAAAATTGCTCGTGAAATACGTATGTGGAGTAACCAGGTAGGTAGGTTTTAACAAATCTGCAATGCCTGTCTCCAGAGGGTTAAGGCGTTAAAATCATGAGCTCACAGCAAAAGGTAGAGTACAGCAGTTTTGTTTTTACAACACTGAACTGAATAAGACAGGGGGTGCTAAAAGCCAGCCAAAACTGCCAAATGTGCCTTCAAAACAAATCAGATTACATATTAATTTAGTTACGAACAAGGTTCCACTTCATTGTGTATTGAGATCAAAGACTGAAAAGGTTCATGGTGATGATGATTTATCTTTTCTTTGGGCGAGGTTTGAACCTGAGACTGGTCTTCAGGGTAAAAGTAGAAAGTAAGTAGAAAATACTAAATGCCTTAAAGTAATGAACTACATCTTATTTGGTCCTTCTGAGTCGTCAAGTTCTCCAGTGTCTATTAGACTCAATGTGTACCAAAATCACATTCTCTCCTTCAGCCTTCTGGAGGGTCTCTGCCTGCAGATGTCACCTCCAGACCTTCTGATCTTTGCTCTGTGCACAGTAAAAACATTTTGAGTCTACTAGTGTGCCCATGAATGTAAAGTATGGCGAAGCAAACCATATGAAGTTTGTTATGACCTCACATTATACACAGTAGATTTTGATGCTTGGGGAAAACCTCATGTTTTATCAAAAACGGTGTAGTAATGAAAAAAGACGAGCATATTATCACAATGTTTAGTTTGACCTAAACAAATCATGAAATCCAGACTGTAGTACAATGTTCATCAAGACCTCACATGAAAAATGGAGAAGCAAAACATTCTAAAGTTTGCCATTTACTACAGCCTCACATGATAACCATAAAACACATATTATTATCGTGTGACCTCACATGGTACAGGGTACTGAAAACACATCCTTTAATATGGTTTCGATATGAGCTTACATGACACATGGTTTAACGAGAGGCATGCTATAGTATGGCTTCAGTATCACTGTCCATAATACATGGTATTGTAAAATACATAGTTTACTACGACATTTATTATGTCCTATATATTGTTAGGTGTGTGTTTTATGGTATTACATTTCTCAAGATCAAGAAGCTTTAATTGTCGTTGAACCAGTCAAAAACATCCAGTCCAAGATTAGACAAACACAGTCTCAACATAACAGAATCAGGCTGAACTGTGGGCAGGCACCTTTATAGCACTCCCATATGCAGGAGTGAAACAAGATAGAGAGAAAAACCAGCAAGAGGAGGGGAGGGGTATAAGGGAGAAAAACACATCCCTTCTACATTATATATTCACTAACAACAAGACAATCAAGTTTATCTCTTATTAAATAGAATATTTACTAGGAAATCGCAATGTATCCATAGAAGCACTACTTGGTATATGTGCTGTGTATGTGTGTGTGTGTGCTCTGTCTTCTCCATCCCCAGTGAGTCGCGGAGGATGGCTGCTTATACTGAGCCAGGATCCTCTGGAGATTTCTTCCTGTTGAAAGTGAGTTTTCGTCTCCACTGTCGCTAAATGCTTGCTTAGTATGAGTGTTGCTGTAAAGACACTGACACTAGTCAGTGACTTGATGCAATTTGCTGGGTTCCTTACATGGGAAACTTTTTACTGATTGGCTCAGTGAATTGACCTGTATTGGAATGTTTACTATGTGAAGCGCCTTGAGACGACTCATCTTGATTTGGCGCTATATAAATAAACTGAATTGAATTGTTTTCTTCAGCCATGGCCAAACAGGGACCCAGATACAGATGACATTTATTGTTTTAGAGCAGGTCAGAGATAATGTTTTCGCTCTCTATCTTACAGTCTTACTGGTCTAAGGGGTATCCAATCAACCAAATGGCGAGTTTTAGTTCCCTCAATATGCAGTGGTGTTCTCCATCATGGTATCCATCTTGGATACGGATTAAGGGATCATCACCAGATTGCTACACAGAGCATTCAGCTTGAGATACACCCGTAGCAACGCCTGAGTCTGAGCACCCAGTGGCTGGACATAAATGATAAATGACCCGCACTTGTATAGCGCCTCTCAGAGTAAGGACTCCAAAGCGCTTTACACTACAGTGTATCATTCATCCATTCATCCATTCACACACACATTCATACACTGGTGGGGATGAGCTACGATGTAGCCACAGCTGCCCTGAAGCGCACTGACAGAGGTGAGGCTGCCGAGCACAGGTGCCACAACACAGCAGAATTATCTGTCCGGAGCCGGGATCGAACCTGCAACCTTCCGATTACTGGACAACCCGCTCAACCTGTTGAGCTACTGCTGCCCCAATCTTTCTGGAGCTCAGGGATTTCCCCAAAAACCCCGACAGCTCCATAAATTTCTGATATATTTGATAACTGCCCACTCAGATGAACAGAAACCCAAAAATCTGAAATCCAAATATCCGTTTGTCTTCTAAACCCCCAGCAGGTTCCTGAGGTCCAGTGATCAAAGCCTGCTGGTTGTGCAGCGCACCAGGCTAAAGACCAAAGGTGACAGATCATTTGCTGCTGTGGCCCCCAGACTCTGGAACTCTCTCCCCCTGAGCCTGAGATCAGTGGACTCAGTGGTCTCCTTTAAAAAGCAGCTGAAAACTCACTTGTTCAGGCTGGTTTTTGTTGTGACCTTCTTCACCCTCTCCTTGTTCTGCTCTCCCCACCTATTCCTTCTTCCTCAGGATCCACTGATTTCCCTCTTTCCTATTCACTCTCTCTCTTTCTTTACATTTTTTAATCATAATAGTCTATTTTTTACTCATTTAAAACATATTTTAATCATTTTCTAAATTCTTTTTTATATTTTACATTTTTTGTTTTTGTGAAGCGCCTCGTGGTTTTTATGGTGAGAGGCGCTATAGAAAAGATCTTTTCTTCTTCTTCTTCTTCTTCTTCTTCTTCTTCTTCTTCTTCTTCTTCTTCTTCTTCTTCTTCTTCTACATCCTCAATGGAAAGTAATGAAAGATGATGTGCCACTTGCAAGAATCCAAAATATATTGCACCGCGTACGTTTCATGAGGGCATGTGGGAGTTCCCTTCTCCGTTCTGAATGTTGTACAATTTTATCAATAGCATTTGGCGACTGGTTAACCAAATTCATAATTGTTTTATTAAGTCCAGAAAGAATCCAAAGATTCGCTCTCAAAAGAGACAAAGAGCCTTGGAAAGATAAGGGCAGGAGCAAAAATTGCATTGGTTTTCCCTCTTTGAGGGTATGGGTACCAATCCCCAGTGAGAACTCCTGATAAGGTTATTGCAGGAGCAGCTGACCTGAGAATAAAAATCTTTGAATGATTACAACCCTTCCAGCACTTTTCTCTCTTGAGAATCATAAGACTTGTAATTTAGTAAATGCATTCATTGTTTCTGTGCAAACTGTCATGTTCTGTGTCCCTGTGGTCCCCAGCCCCCTCCAGGTTCCCTTATGTGTCCCCTTGTGTTCCCCCAGCCCACTCCAGGTTTTCCCCTTAAGGTCCCATTAGTTGTCACACACACAGGTGTGTGTGCGAAATTTGTTCTCCGCATTTGACCCATCCCCTGGGGGAGCGGCGAGCTGCAGACACAGCCGCACTCTGGAACTATTTGGTGGTTTAAACCCCCAATCCAACCCCTTAATGCTGAGTGTCAAGCAGGGAGGCATTGGGTCCCATTTTTTTCAAAGTCTTTGGAATGACCCGACGAGGAATCGAACCCCTGATCTCCCAGTCTCAGGGCGGACACTCTACCACTAGGCCTCCCCTTAGGTTTCTGTGTCATTGTGGTCCCCAGTCCCCTCCTGGTTTCCTCTCAGGTTCCCTTCTAGTCACTCCCCGTAGTTTTCTATAGGTTCAGGTTTTCATTAGTCTCCTTTAGTGTGTGTGTGTGTTTTCCTTCTCCACTTGTTTATTTCTCCCTCACTCCTCAGGTTTTAGTTATTTATATTTTGGTTCTCCTGTGCCCTGAGTCTTTTAGGTTTATTTATGTAGTCTCATAGGTTATGGCTTATTCCCCTCCTCTGCTTAGTTTTCCCTTCCCATTTGGTTTATTGATTTCATCAGGCTCTCCTCTGGTTCTCTCTCCCCACGCACCTGCTGCTCGTTTCCTAATCACCCAGCCCCTGTGTATAAAACCCTGTCTTGTCTCTCAGTGTGTGTCGGTCCATTGTCGCTGTCAGTGTTGTTCTGTTCCTCCTCGTGAAACTCTAGGTTTTGCTCATCAAACAGCTTTTTGTTTTTGTCAGTCGAGTTACTGACTTTAGGCTTGGCTTCCTGCCCCTTCTTCTGGATTTTTGGACATTGACTCCTAATAAAAGGATTTTATGTTTTACTACGCTCCTGCCTTGTGTCGTTCTGGGTTTCTGCATCTTGGGTCCTGACCTCCTCCTGACCCAAATGCGACACAAACTGTTCACAATTACTGTTGTTTCAGGATTTGTTCCCTCATGAGTCATGGATGTGAAGCAACACAAACAGAAATGGCACAGGAATTAGAAAAAACTATTTAGGATTGCTGTTGCAATGAGTAAGCACCACTTGGGGGGGGACCAATTCACCGGCTAAGAATGGACGGAGCTTTAAGCAAAACAGTCTGAGATCCTTCACAATATTATACTCAAGAAAAGAAACTTGACTGCACCACAAACTAGAAGTACAATGCTGGAAAAATATTTTTGCCCATGCCTACATGAATGGTGCAGTTATAAGCTCATTATCCTATCAAAATAAATCCAAGTGCACACATAACAGGAAGAGCTTGAAATAGACTTAGCTATGCCCTTTGAAAAATGTTATGTGTAACAATAATTATAATAATTATGTTTTTCAGGGGTTTCAGAGTTCTGTTTAACTCTATTATAACAGTGTGTGTAATTCTTTTATTCCATTTCCAACCAACGTGTTCCTGTCTTAATGAGCATGACATAAAGGATTGGAAAAACGCCATTTATAGTACACGGTTTGCAGGGAGGTAGAGATTTGCTGTTAACAGCCACACTTAAAGAAAAAAAAAAGGAAAAAGAAATGTCCTGAATGTTACGGAGCTGAAAATCTTCTCGGAGCAGAATAAGTCTGTTGCTTTTCAGTTGAAAACAAAGATGTCTATACATTAAATACAACAATGTAATGTAATTGCATTATTACATTACAATTAATGTTATCTATATCTATGTATTCACTGAATTATTTTATTGGATGAATGAGTGAATTTTGGGATCCATGTTATTGTTTGTACCTGTGTACAGAAGCGCTACGTAGAAGAGAAACCATGGTGGGAAGCTCCAGTTGAAGGCTCGTCTCAAACGGGGGCAACTTGTCATGTTCCTGGGCAGAGGTGAGTCACACCTTCTCCTCTCACCAGACTCTAAGCTAATTCTCCACAGGCAGCTGCAGGAGATTTCCCAATCAGGGGCACGGGTTCAAAAGGAGGATGGAGACACACCACTTTGCCGGATGATTGCACCAGTTTAGGTAGCACCAGCCTTTGACCTTGATCTAGTTTGTTCGTGCTTTGACTCGCGTTTGACTATTGGATTTATGACCTCGGATTGTGTATTTGGATTACGATTTGGATTATCCCTCACGCCTGGTTTTTGTTCCACGCAGGATCCTCTCCTCATCTCCTCACCCTCGCTGTCTTAATTCCCTGGATAGCACAGATCATGTCCCATCCTCCTCCGCTGCTCCTATTTGGCTTCCCTCTGCTGCCTCGCCTCTCCTGGACTTCTCACCCTCTGCCCAACGTCCTTCCTGGCTTCCTCATCATCTCATCAACCTGAGCACTTCAGAGACTCGAGCCGTATTGCTCATCCCACAGGACTTCCCTGTGTGGTTTCAGTTCCCGTTTTTATAATAAAGACATTTTACTTTACTGCTTTGGACTACGTGTGCTGATTCTGCATGTCTTGGGTTAGACACTTACCTCGAGCCATGACAGAATCATCCGGCCACACATCTAATCCAGCGGAATCAGCACTCGCGGATCTGGCTACCCGGATGTCCCAACAAGAGCAGACACTTCCCGTCCTCATGGAGCAGCTGAATATCACCAACCAATGTTATCAACGTTTGGAGACCGTCCTGCAGCAGCTTCAGGAGCAGCTCTCCTCTACAGCCTCGGGTTCCGTCCCCGCTCCAGCGACAGCCGCCGCTCCGGCGTTCGGAACAGAACCACACGCACACGCCTCGGGAGGTGTGGTTTCACCTGGACCGGAGGCGCTCGGCTCTCCGGAAATCACCCACTTCCGTTCGGCTCCTCCTCTGGACTCACCCGAGGAGCCCATGCAGGTGGGACGTACCCACCTTACTCCGGAGGAGCGCCAACACCGTTACAGTAAAGGTTTGTGCCTTTAATGTGGGAAACCAGGACACATGGTGCACACCTGCCCTGCGGCGTCAAAAGGGCGTGCCCACCAGTAGTTCCGGGAGTTCTGGTGGGCAGTCATTCAGGTAAAGAAACCTCCCGTTTTCTTATTGACTGTGCTTTGACTGTTAACAGTCGTCGCCACCAGACAACTGCTCTAGTAGACTCAGGATGTGAACAGTCATTGGTGGACCCGCAACTGGTGCGGGATTGGGGACTGTCTACTGATCCACTGCCGGAACCTTTAACGGTGTCCTCCCTGGATGGGAGGCCCCTGGCCACAATCACCCACCGGACCCAACCACTCCAGCTCCAGGTCTCAGGTAACCACACGGAGATGATCTCATTATTTGTGTTTCCCTCCCCGCAGAACCAAGTAGTTCTAGGCCATTCCTGGCTTAGGGTAGACAACCCGTGTTTGGACTGGAGATCAAGCCGTGTGGAGACCTGGAGTCCGGAGTGTCATCTTACCTGCCTGACCTCTGCTTCCTCTGGATCTAAGGACTCTAAAAGGACTCTTGTGGAGCCGCCCGATCTCACCCAGGTACCAAGTGAGTACCATGACTTACAGCAAGTGTTCAGTAGAGATCAAGCAGCCACTTTGCCACCTCACCGTCCATTTGACATTGGAATCGACCTGTTGCCAGGAGCTCCGCTCCCAACCAGCCGCCTCTACAGTCTGTCCAAACCTGAACAGGACAGTATGAGGAAATGCATCACAGAGGCCTTGGCCAATGGCATAATCAGGCCATCCACCTCGCCTCTGGGAGCTGGGTTTTTCTTCGTGGCCAAGAAGGACGGGTCGCTTCGCCCTTGTATTGATTACAGGGGTTTAAATCAAATAACGGTGAAGGACAAGTGCCCACTCCCTCTACTTTCGTCTACCTTTGAACCTGTGCAAGATGCCACCGTTTTTACGCGGTTGGATCTCCACAATGCATATCACCTGGTCAGAGTCCGCCAAGGTGACGAATGGAAGACAGCTTTTAAGATGCCCCTGGGGCACTTTGAATATTTGGTGATGCCCTTTGGCCTCACTAACGCTCCAGCGGTGTTTCAGAGACTCGTGAACTCAGTTTTGGGGGACTACATTAATGACTTTGTATCTGTATATCTTGATGATATTTAGATTTTTTCTAGGTCCATTGATCAACACCAGAAACATGTTCGGATGGTACTCCAACGGCTGTTGGAGAACAGACTATTTGTAAAAGCAGAGAAATGTGAATTTCATGTTTCAGTAGTTAAGTTTCTTGGTTTTGTTTTAGAAAGTGGACGGCTGAGGGCGGACCCAGACAAGGTCCAAGCAGTGACTGAGTGGCCTACCCCTGCCACCAGGAAACAACTGCAGCGGTTTCTGGGCTTTGCAAACTTTTACAGACGGTTTATCCGCAATTACAGCCAGACCGCAGCCCCTCTGACAGCTTTAACCTCTGTTGTTAAGCCCTTTTCCTGGTCTCCAGAAGCCGAAGCTGCATTTAGGACTCTGAAGAGGAGGTTCACCGAGGCCCCAGTCCTCACCAGACCAGACCCCAAGCAGCAGTTCACTGTGGAGGTGGACGCCTCTGACACCGGGGTTGGCGCAGTCCTCTCTCAGGTATCCCCAGAAGACCACAAACTTCATCCGTGTGCCTTCTTCTCACGGCGCTTGACACCCACCGAGAGCAGGTATGACGTGGGAGACAGGGAGTTACTGGCAGTAAAACTGGCTTTGGAGGAGTGGAGACATTGGCTGGAGGGGGCTGAACTACCATTTATCATTTGGACTGATCATAAAAACCTGATCTATCTCAAGGAGGCAAAGAGACTGAACCCTCGACAGTATAGGTGGTCTTTGTTCTTCTCCCGCTTTAACTTTGTTTTGTCCTATAGACCAGGATCAAAGAACACAAAGCCTGACGCTCTGTCTCGCCAGCACTCCTCTGAAGATGAGACGGCTCCTAGCACCATCTTGCCTGCCTCCTGCATCGTTGCTGGAGTAACATGGCCCATAAGAGACCAGGTCCTGGAGGCCCTTAAGGTGGATCCTGGCCCAGGTAACGGACCCTCCAACAGACTGTTTGTTCCCCAGGCACTACGAGGAAAGGTTATTCACTGGGCTCACACCGGGAGGTTCTCAATCCACCCTGGAGTAGGACGTACTGTGGCTCTGATCAGGCGATCTTTCTGGTGGCCCTCCCTCTACAGAGACGTGAAGGAGTATGTGTCGGCCTGCCACGTCTGTGCCCAACAAAAAGGTACCAATCAGTCTCCAGCAGGCCTACTCTGTTCCCTACCAGTGCCGTCCCGTCCTTGGTCCCATATTGCCTTGGACTTTGTTTGTGGGTTGCCACCTTCGCATGGTTTTAGTGTCATTTTAACTGTTGTGGACAGGTTCTCCAAGGCCTGTCATCTGGTGCCGTTAAAGGCTCTCCCTACATCTGCCGTCACGGCCCAACTTTTAATTAAACATGTCTTTCGTCTGCATGGGATCCCAACAGAGATCCTCTCTGACCGAGGCCCCCAGTTCGTGTCTCGTGTCTGGAGGGAGTTTGCCACCGCCTTGGGAGCCCAGGTGGCTCTGACCTCGGGGTTTCATTCGCAGACCAACGGACAATGCGAGCAGATGAACCAAGAGTTGGGTGCCATGCTTCGCTGCGTCTGCGCCACCAACCCATCCACCTGGAGTGAGCATTTGGCTTGGGTCGAGTATGCCCATAATAGCCATGTCTCCTCCGCCACAGGTCAGTCTCCCTTTGAGTCCTCCCTCGGATATCAGCCCTCTCTGTTCCCCCTTCATACAGATGCCACCATCACCACTCCTCAGTTCCTTCGTCGGGCCCGCCGCACCTGGATCACCACGAGGTCGGCTCTTCAGCAGACCGCAGAAAGGAATCAGCGACTGGCTGACCGACACCGTCGTCCTGCTCCCACCTACTCTCCCGGTCAAATGGTCTGGTTGTCGTCCAAGGATGTCCCGCTGAAGGCGACCACCAGGAAGTTCTCTCCTAGGTTCCTTGGTCCCTTCAAGGTCGCGGCGGTCCCTAGTCCGACGACCGTGCGGTTGGAACTCCCGTCGTCTCTTCGGATCCATCCCGTGTTCCATGTCTCCCTGATCAAACCCGTCGTTTCCAGTCCTCTGTGCCCGGTTCCGGCTCCACCTCCTCCTGCTCAGCTCTACAAAGGGGGGCTGGTGTACAAGGTGCGGCGCATCCTCGACTCTCGCCCCCGTGGTCGGGGTCTTCAATATTTGGTGGACTGGAAGGGGTACGGCCCAGAGGAACGCTCCTGGATTCCCCGGTCCAACATCGAGGACCCCTCTCTCATCTCGGACTTCGAGGCCTCCAGATCCAGTGCTAGGACGCCGGGGGGCGTCCGTTGAGGGGGGGGGGGGGGGGGGCACTGTCATGTTCCTGGGCAGAGGTGAGTCACACCTTCTCCTCTCACCAGACTCTAAGCTAATTCTCCACAGGTGAGGAGCAGGGGGAGCAGCAGCTGCAGGAGATTTCCCAATCAGGGGCGCGGGTTCAAAAGGAGGATGGAGACACACCACTTTGCTGGATGATTGCACCAGTTTAGGTAGCACCAGCCTTTGACCTTGATCTAGTTTGTTCGTGCTTTGACTCGCGTTTGACTATTGGATTTATGACCTCGGATTGTGTATTTGGATTACGATTTGGATTATCCCTCACGCCTGGTTTTTGTTCCACGCAGGATCCTCTCCTCATCTCCTCACCCTCGCTGTCTTAATTCCCTGGATAACACACATCACGTCCCATCCTCCTCCGCTGCTCCTATTTGGCTTCCCTCTGCTGCCTCGCCTCTCCTGGACTTCTCACCCTCTGCCCAACGTCCTTCCTGGCTTCCTCATCATCTCATCAACCTGAGCACTTCAGAGACTCGAGCCGTATTGCTCATCCCACAGGACTTCCCTGTGTGGTTTCAGTTCCCGTTTTTATAATAAAGACATTTTACTTTACTGCTTTGGACTACGTGTGCTGATTCTGCATGTCTTGGGTTAGACACTTACCTCGAGCCATGACACAACTTTGCTGGAACATTCTTGACCTGCTTGAAATAAACCTTTCAGTTCAACCATCAAACACAGTCAGACACACCGGGCACTTTGTGAAAAGCTAATCAGCCAAACGCATTTCAGCAACTCAAATAAATGAAGCTGCAAGATGTAGAGAACAAAATGAGGAATGGGGAAGAAAGAGGAATTACCAAGAACGTGGCATGGTGTTTGGTACCAGAAAAACAGGTTGAAGTATTCCAGAAACTGCATATCTGCAACTGGGATTTTTGACCACATCTCTTGGATTTACAGAGAATAATGGTCCCAAAGAGGATGGGCAGATAGGTGGAGAAGACTAGGTAGAAAAATAGCTGAGATCACCACTGGTTCCAACCAAGATTTTCTGAACAGCATCTCTGAACCGTGACACCTGGCACCAGGTGGACTGCAGCAGCAGAAGACCACAGTAGGTGTCAGTCCTATCAGCTAAGAAGAGGAAACTGATGCTACAATTCACACCAGAACTGGTGAGTCTGGATTTCAGCATCATTCATAGACGGGTCAGAATTTGGTGTCACCAACATGAAAGCATGGGTCCATCCTGACTTGTATCCGGCTGCTGCTGGTGGTGTCTCGGTGTGGGGCAAATTTTCTTGTCTCGCTTAGGATGTACAGTATCCTAACTGAGCATCATTTAACCACCACAGCTTACATAAAAAATAATTACAGACACTTATTTTGGATTAGCCACATGGAAGATGCCTCAGAAGAGAGAGGAAAGAAAGAAGGTAGTAAAACTCTCTACAGAAACTAGTTTTCACTCAAGAGAATCACTGATTTTAACAGCTCATCCCCAAGTCTGCTGATTGTAATGCACCAATCAGGGATTGGTGCCTATACTTTGATGCTGCCTTTTGTTGTAGCCCTGGTTGCTATGAAGTGTGATATGTAAATTAAACTGATGCTGACATGTTATTCTCCACAGCTCTGTCCACGGTTGCACACACACGACCTTCAGGTCAGGCTTTAAAAGGTGGGGATCTTAAACGTTAGGAATTGTCCAGTTCCAAATATAAACAATAGCACTGTCGAGACCTTTAGTGTGCTATAAGAACAGAGGTGCTGCGTGCTGACAGGCAGGGCAGGCAAATACTTGGAGCCCTGTGGCCTGAAGATGGCTCCAGAGGGTAGACATGCTTTGCAACAGTAGTGAGAGACAGTCATTTGACAAAACTGTTTGATGTTTTTGAAGGTGACATTTTTGTGTATTGTTAAAAAAAATAATAATAAAGACAAAACTATTGACTGTTTCACTTTCCCTGGCAGGGCTCTCCCTCCCAACTGCATAGCCTGAGACTGGTTGCACACTTCCTCTTCTGACCTGGCTGCAACTTCCCTTTGTGACCCCTCATCTGTCACAGAAATCAACCCAAACTGGCTTCGTAAACACGGCGATGAGTTTGCGGGACTCCAGTGGCCTTTACAGTCACTAACCAGCCCAGGACCTTTTGAATGTGGTGGAGCATCATGCATGTAACTGTCCATATGGACCAGAACCTCAGAGAAATGCTTCTTTTGTTGAATCTATAACACGAAGAATTAAAGCGGCTCTGAAGGCAGAAGATGATCCTGCCCAGTGCTAAGGTGTATATAAGGTGTCTGGTTTTTATTTTTGTCTAGAGCCATAAAAAATACTCGAGATCCTACCTGAAAGCAGCTTCTACATCCAAAGTTCTCTTCGAGGATTATGGAAACACATTCACGTGCGGCAAACCTCTTCCTCCCTTCTTCTTTGTTTCTGTAATGCATTCTGATTGGATGATGGGACCTTTTCACCAGAGCGTTTCTTTGGCTGTTAAGCCTCCAAAAATACCTGGTCCATGTAATCAAAACTAAATGATGTTGCAGTATTGGAAATCGGACAACATTGTGTTAAAATATCAAACAATGGCTCGGTGAAGACGTAAAACAGGAAGAACAATAGATGAAACCTAAGGTGAAAATCTGCTTCTACGGCTGATTTATCCATCGTTATTAAAGTGCATTTGCTTGCTTGTTTTCTCAGTTGTTTCTCCCATTAGTCCTTATCTCTGCTTTTATAGCTTTTAGATTATTTTTCTATTTAATCAATGGAAAAATCTAGGAAACAAAACAACTATGGCTCCTGCTCTTATTTGTTGCACACACAATGCATCGCTTTCCACCAGCAAACCTGTTATTTGTCCGACTGTTTTGAATAATGAGAAAGTAAAGAGCACACAAGTTCTCAGGTGACAAAAAAAAAAACTGTTTCTCCACCAAAACGACAAGGCAGAAAGGTGTGTGAACATTACCCGGAATTTTAAAAGTGGAAAAATAAAACTACTGAGTCTATCTTTGACCACATCTCCAAATAAAAAAGCACACGTTATAAATCAGATATGGAGAGGGATTTTTCAGAAGGCGCACACGGAGAAAATGGATTAGAAACAGAGGATAAGGATCTTTATCAGAACTTTACTTGTGCAGAAAATATCAGGCTCTCCTTTTAAATCTTGATGTGAGTTTTCTCCAGTTATCTGTTTGTGTTTTTGAAGCTTTTGGCTTTGCTACCAGCTGACAAAGTAACCATGCAAGAGACTTGAAACAATCTAATGTCTTCACTGACCTCACACTCCCACTCTTCAGACTTTAAACATTCCTGATCATTTGTCCAACTGCTTGAAAATAAGTTGAGTGGGACTAGGGTGGAACTTGCTTACAAGAAAAAAAAATCTGAAGACTTTATAAGAAGATTTTCATGTTTTGTTTTGAAACAAAAGCATAACATTTTGGACTAAATAGTTTGCTGGTTTGAGGCCTGAACACCTGAGAGATAATACAGTGGGACTAATGTATTTTGAGGAAAAAGCTGTTAATTCAATTCAATTTTCTGTTAGATATATTTTCTAAGGCGTTTTGATGTAATTGCTTCTTAAAAACCAACATTTGAAGTTGGCATCCTAATGACCTACTAAATCACTATCTTCTCTGTGGTTTATTGACTCTATTTGGGCGTTTCAGTGAAGTTACAACAGGAACAATTATTTTAAAAATTAGGTGAAAAAACGAACATGCCAAAAATTAGGGATTGTTACTCGGTTAAAGCAATATAAAGCTGTGATGTTCAAAGAGTAATGAAACAAATCATTCTGTTTTGTTACATGGGCCTTAGCTTAAGTATATCAAAAGCTTTTTTCATGCAGGGCAGCAGCAGCTCAGGAGGTAGAGCGAGTTGTCCAGTAATCGGAAGGTTGCAGGTTCGATCCTGCTCCAGTCGGAGGGACTGGTGGCGCCTGTGCACGGCAGCCTCACCTCTGTCAGTGCGCCCCAGGGCAGCTGTGGCTACATCGTATCATTGTGAAAGTGTGTGAATGGGTGAATGATACACTGTAGTGTAAATCGCTTTGGAGTCCTCTGACTCTGAAAGATGCTATACGAGTGCGGGTCATTTATCATTTATCAGGAACATAAAAATAGTCTCCTACACCTATCTCCTGCATTAACTTCTGATAGAAAATAGACAATGAAACTCTAGGATTGTAAAATCCTCACACATCTACATCACACTGTCACTTAACATTCATGGACTCACCCATCGTGACTCACGACAGAGAAAGCTGCTGTTTGTTTTAGAGTCCAGGACACAGCAGAGAACGTCTAAACTAGTAGAAGCTAACTTTTAACATTAGCATCTCCACCACACAGCAGAACTCATTTAGGCTGGAATTGTTTGTGAAGATAAAACATCAACGTTGCAGAGCAAACATAGTCAGTGGTAAAGTTGTGTAGCTGTTATCCGATTAGAGGTGAGATGTCCAAATATCGGGAAATATTTTTTTTGCCGTGTTTTGCTCAACTCTGGCATTCTGCTAGTTCCTGAAACAAGTGCATGTGATGGTGCTATTGCAGCCCAGATCAAAGCAGTGTTTTGCCATCTTATATGCACTCCAGAATTCTGTTCATGAAAACATTATTTTAAATTTTAAGTTATACGGTCAACAATTTGCAGTACAGCAGCATTTTGGTAGAAATATTAAGATATTCTTGCAGGACTTGGCTGCTGAATGTGTCACAATTTATTTTCAGTATCACATGCATTTAATTATAAAACTAAATTAAAATTAATCAATTGATAGCTTACAAAACTAATGGTGGTGTAGAAGTTTTCGAACTAAAAACATTTAACTATTAGCATAGTTTTAAATTGGTGGCATTATTTTTATGCCTCAGACAAGCTTAATCAGCCCCTGGGGGACATAAGTCCCTTTTCCCAACTAGAGGCCTCTTGCCACAAAGGAGTCCATCAAGAATAGGTAAAAAATAGCTGCCCGTCGATAGAGAAGGAAGTGATGCCACCATTAGTGGCTAGCTCTGATGAAGACTGCATTAGTTGTCTAAACTGTCAGCAAGGTAAATAAACATTTCCTGTGTTAAAAAAATAACCTAAAAATGCTATCAGAAGATACACACAGATACAACAGATGAATAAATAGTAAAGTTTACACAGAAAGACTTTACAATTAGAAAGATACTCCTGTGGATTTTGACTCATGATCAAAGCTTATTAGAAACTCTAAACAAAAAAAAGGGAAGGGAAGTTCGTACTCTTAGAACTGTTTGTCAAAAACAACACATAACGTGTTAAATTTAAACACATCTCTTATATGAGCGTGGGGACTTAATGTACAATACAACATTGTGTCTTTAAATAGCAGTCATCATGATTCAAATATCATAATAGCAAGTTTTAATGGGGGTTGGTCTGGTGGTCCGGGGCCACAAAGAAGGGGCTCGTGGGCTGGGCTGCTTATTGAGTATCACCGCTCAGTTTACTGGTAAGAATATGGTGTTCATTATCACTAATCTCAATTCTGACAAAGAGGGGATCTGCTTTTAAAAATTTACTTAAAATGTTGAAAGCCAATTATGCATGTGACCATTTGCAGATCTGACTGGAGAACTAGATAAAAATAGTATATAATGCACATCTCAATTATTTTTATTGCTGTTGTTTAAAATGTATGTTGTCTTAAATGTACGGCAGATGAAAATTGTCTGTGGCTAAATCTGGTGCATTTACACAAAGTAATGATTGAATGCTCATTAAAGCCAATGGTGCTCTCCGAAGAAACTAATAAGAATAGAATAAATTAAATAATAAACAAGTAATTCGAAATGGGTGTGTTTGTGACTATATGTTGCAACGACTTGCCATAAATTATCTGATGGAGCAGAGTCCATGTGAAACTACCTGAATAGACTCCACCCCTTTTGTACTCCTGGTATTTCTCACTCAAAGGTAAGACAGAATTCCTTCATTGTGAAGGAGTGAAACTAGTCGTTAAAATTGTAAAAGCGTCGCTTTAAACAGATTGGATGTTGTTTTTTCCTTTAAGAAACTCGTCTTCGCATATTCAGTTTCCGGGTTAATCTAACTTCCAACCAATCAGCATTCGCTCTGTACGCTACGCCACTCACGACACGAGGGGTTACAGTTTGTTTTGGACCCAAGCAGATTCACCTCAACATTCAAGAATGACAGCAGAAATTTGGGACGTTATTATCGTGGGAGCCGGGCTGTCTGGACTCAGTGCCGCTCATCTACTCCGGAAACGAGATGCCACGCTGAAAATACTCGTGCTGGAAGGAAAAAGTTAGTTAAAACTGAATTCTTGAGTACTACGTTTTTCAGCTGACCTGAAGAGTTGGGTCACGTTAGTTTGACCTAATAATCACATTTGCTTCGCAGATCGAGTGGGAGGTCGGACTGTTTCCTATGAGATTCCTGCAGCCAGTGGTGCTGACCTCTGGGACTTTGGAGGGCAGTGGGTTACAAGGTAACTAACAGACATGTTTAATTAGTCTATAATTAAGACTAATTCACAAGCATTGCAAAAAAGTTGCATCTAAAATAGGAAATAAATAAATAAGGCAACATGAAATCAGTTCCTTCCCATTCTTTTAAGGCTTTTATTTGTCAGAGGAGATGGAAAATATCCAGGGCTGCTTCACTTACATAATTACACCGAGTTCAGTCATTTCCAAATGGCTTTGGCTTATCAGGGCTTATCAGTGACACTTGACAGCGTTTCAACTCTTCGCTGCCATTTGCACACCTGCCGCCTTAATGTGAGCTGGGATCGCCTCCAGTTTCCTGGGACCATTAGAAGGATCAGTGCTGTGGTGCTGATCCAACCTTTTAAAGACTCAGAGGGAGGATTAAGAACATCAATATCAATCACACAAACAGATTAAGAACTCAATTGCCTAATTATTTGAGAGCCCTTGACTAAGATGCTGCATTTCACTCTACACTCCCAGGCATGTGGAGTCACATGGATTTCAAACTTGTTTGCTGCAGTAACTCTCTGCAGAATCATAAATGCATCATTTGTTTGATTGACTTAAAATAAAACTAATTTTTGCAGTGATTTTAGAGGAAGTGGTTGTTCTTTATAGTAAAGTGTATCATTTTAAGTTATAAAAAAACAGCCCTTTGCATGTTTTTAGATCAGGCTTTGGAAAAATCCAGGTACAGCTTGTTTTCCTGCTGGGAGAGGATGGGCTGTTGTTCTGTGAGGTTAAAGGTTACAGGCTCTGCAAACAGTATAAATAGGGACAATTATCTTTACCAGCAGGTAATTAAGCTGAAAAACTAAACAGATCATTTTGTGTAAATACGGATCGTCCAAATAAGCAAGAGCTCTGTGTCTAGGGAGCAGTGTCTCTCCAGATTCCCAGTCTAAAATCTGATTTGGTTACAAAGTGACCATAAGTGGAACCGTCCATGATCTGTGTGTTTTTCAACAGAGCAGCAAGCCATCCATCACTACTTGCTCTAGTAATACCCTTGTGGCTAATTGGATAAATGGTTGATAAGAAAGCATGGGTGCATGCACACAGATTGCATTTGCATCATGTGTTGCTTGAACAAGATCGAAAGTAATTTATTATTCTCATTCCGCAGCATGTTAGAGACACGGGAGAATGAAATATGTCACTCAGTCCAGCCCAGAATCACACTGTAGTAATAAACTGCAGAATATAGCTTAACTTAATAAATGTCAAAGCCTCAGGAAGAATCCCTCCAAGCACTACCAGAATAGGAGTTTCCTTTTCAATTTTCAAGAAACTCCTGAAGACCCTGCTCTTCAGAGAGCATCTTCTTTACTAGCACCCCTCCCTGCACCCGTCCCCCCTCTCTACTGTCCACTCCTTGTTCCCTACTCTCCATGACTGATGTCAATGTTGTTGTTGTTAGCCTCAAGGGCAACATGCCGATTATCACTTGTAAGTCGCTTTGGACAAAAGCGTCTGCTAAATACATAAACATAAACATCTGTTCCTCAGTCTTGTGAGTCGGACTTTGGGGTTGGTCAGTCGCCTGCATGAAGGAACTAGGGTGGGCGGGGTCATTTATGTTTTTGTTCTGGCACTTTTCAAGGCGCCCAAAGCATTTTACAGAGGATTCATTGTTCAGGCACACTCTGCTGGTGATGGTAAACTATAGGGATGTGTATTGGTGAAATTATGGTGATACGATATGTATCACGATACAGGGGAGATGATACAATATATCACGATATTTTGTGACTTCAATAATAATAATAATAAAGATTATACATTTTTCTCCTCCTTGAACCGTCACCTTATCGTGGTGGAGGAGTTTGAGTGCCCTAATGATCCTAGGAGCTATGTTGTCTGGGGCACTTAGTGCCCCTGGTAGGGTCTCCCATGACAAATTGGTCTTAGGTGAAGGGTGAGACAAAGAACGGTTCGAAGGATCTTTCATGGCGGTTAAAACGAAGAGTCGGAGTACCCGGCCCGGAGGGTTACCGGGGTCCCACCCTGGAGCCAGGCCTGGGGTTGGGGCCCGTGAGCGAGCGCCTGGTGGCCGGGCTTTCGCCCATGGGGCCCGGCCGGGCCCAGCCCGAACCGGATACATGGGCTCGTCCAACTGTGGACCCACCACCCGCAGGAGGAACATGAAGGGTCCGGTGCAATGCGAATCGGGTGGCAGACCAAGGCGGGAGCCTTGGCGGTCCAATCCCCGGACAAGAAAACGAGTTTTTGGGACATGGAACGTCACCTCGCTGGCGGGGAAGGAGCCGGAGCTTGTGGCAGAGGTTGAGCGGTACCGGCTAGATATAGTCGGACTCACCTCGACACATTGCATTGGCTCTGGAACCCGAGACCTGGAGAGGGGTTGGACACTCTCCTTTGCTGGAGTTGCTCCGGGTGAGAGGCGGAGGGCTGGGGTTGGCTTTTTGTTAGCCCCGAGACTCTCTGCCTGTGTGTTGGGGTTTACCCCGGGGGACAAGAGGGTAGCTTCCTTGCGCCTTCGGGTCGGGGAACGGGTCCTGACTGTTGTTTGTGCTTATGGGCCAAATATCAGTTCAGAGTACCCACCCTTTTTGGAGTCCCTGGGACGAGTGCTAGATAGTGCTCCATCAGGGGACTCCATTGTCCTGCTGGGGGACTTCAATACTCACGTGGGCAATGACAGCTTGACCTGGAGGGGTGTGATTGGGAGGAACGGCCCACCTAATCTGAACTCGAGCGGTGTTTTGTTATTGGACTTCTGTGCAAGCCGCAGTTTGGCCATAACGAACACCATGTTCGAACATAAGGATGCCCACCGGTACACTTGGTACCAGGGCAGCCTAGGTCACAGGTCGATGATAGATTTTGTAGTCGTATCATCTGACCTGCGGCCGTATGTTTTGGACACCCGAGTGAAGAGAGGGGCGGAGCTGTCAACTGATCACCACCTGGTGGTGAGTTGGATCAGATGGCAAGGGAACATGCCGCGTAGACCTGGCAGACCCAAACGCATAGTGAGGGTCTGCTGGGAACGCCTGGCAGAAGAACCTGTCAAGACGGTCTTCAACTCCCACCTCCGGCAGAGCTTTGACCACGTCCCGAGAGCAGTGGGGGACATTGAGTCCGAGTGGGCCTTGTTCCACTCTGCGATTGTCGAGGCGGCTGTTGCTAGCTGTGGTCGTAAGGTGGCCGGTGCCAGTCGTGGTGGCAACCCCCGTACCCGCTGGTGGACACCAGAGGTTCGGGGAGCCGTCAGGCTGAAGAAGGAGGCCTACAGGGCGTGGCTGGTCTGTGGGTCTCCGGAGGCAGCAGACAGGTACCGGATAGCCAAGCGGGGTGCAGCAGTGGCAGTTGCCGAGGCAAAATCTCGGGCGTGGGAGGAGTTTGGTGAGGCCATGGAGAAAGACTATCGATCGGCTCCAAAGAGGTTCTGGCAAACTGTCCGGCGCCTCAGGAGAGGAAGGCAGCAACTCGCTCACACTGTTTACAGTGGGGATGGGGAGCTGCTGACGTCAACTGAGGCTATAGTCGGACGGTGGAAGGAATACTTTGAGGAGCTCCTCAATCCCACCAATGCGCATTCCGAGGAGGAACCAGAGCTGGGAGGCCTGGGGATGGACTGTCCGATCTCGGGGGCAGAAGTTGCTGAGGTAGTCAAACAACTACACAGCGGCGGAGCCCCAGGGGCGGATGAGGTTCGTCCTGGCTATCTCAAGGCTATGGATGTTGTAGGGCTGTCATGGTTGACACATCTCTACAACATTGCGTGGTCATCGGGGGCAGTTCCTAGGGAGTGGCAGACCGGGGTGGTGGTCCCCATCTTTAAGAAGGGTGACCTGAGGGTGTGTTCCAACTATAGGGGGATCACACTCCTCAGCCTCCCTGGAAAGGTCTACGCCAAGGTACTGGAGAGGAGGGTCCGATCGATAGTTGAATCTCAGATAGAGGAGGAGCAATGTGGTTTTCGTCCTGGCCGTGGAACTGTGGACCAGCTCTATACCCTTGCAAGGGTGATGGAGGGGGCATGGGAGTTTGCCCAACCAATCCACATGTGCTTTGTGGATTTGGAGAAGGCTTATGACCGTGTCCCCAGGGGCACCCTGTGGGGGACGCTCCAGGAGTATGGGGTGGGTGGCTTTCTGTTAAGGGCCATTCAGTCCCTTTACCAGAGGAGCGTGAGTTTGGTCCGCATAGCCGGTAGTAAGTCGGACCTGTTCCCAGTGAGGGTTGGACTCCGCCAGGGCTGCCCTTTGTCACCGGTTCTGTTCATCACTTTTATGGACAGAATTTCTAGATGCAGCCGTGGTGTGGAGTGTGTCGAGTTTGGTGGCAGGAGAATCTCGTCTCTGCTTTTTGCGGATGATGTGGTCCTCCTAGCTTCATCCAGCTCTGAACTTCAGCTCTTGCTGGGTAGGTTCGCGGCCGAATGTGAAGCGGCTGGGATGAGGATCAGCACCTCCAAATCTGAGACCATGGTTCTCGACCGGAAAAGGGTGGCTTGCCACCTCCGGGTCGGGGGAGAGGTCCTACCTCAAGTGGAGGAGTTTAAGTATCTCGGGGTCTTGTTCACGAGTGAGGGTAGGAGGGATCGGGAGATCGACAGGCGGATTGGTTCGGCGTCTGCAGTGATGCGGACGCTGAGCCGATCTGTCGTGGGGAAGAGGGAGCTGAGCCAGAAAGCCAGGCTCTCGATTTACCGGTCGATCTACGTCCCAATCCTCACCTATGGTCATGAGCTTTGGGTAATGACCGAAAGAACGAGATCGCGGATACAAGCGGCCGAAATGAGTTTCCTCCGTAGGGTGGCCGGGCTCAGCCTTAGAGATAGGGTGAGGAGCTCGGACATTCGGGAGGGACTCGGAGTAGAACCGCTGCTCCTCCGGATCGAAAGGAGCCAGTTGAGGTGGTTTGGGCATCTGGTCAGGATGCCTCCTGGACGCCTCCCCGGGGAGGTGTTTCGGGCATGTCCTGCTGGCAGAAGGCCCCCGGGTCGACCCAGGACACGTTGGAGAGGTCACATCTCCAATCTGGTCCGGGAACGCCTTGGGGTCCTGCCGGAGGAGCTGGTGGACAAGGCCGGGGAGAGGACGGCCTGGAGCTCCCTAATTGGGATGCTGCCCCCGCTACCCGGACCCGGATAAGCGGAGGAAGACGAAGACGAAGACATTTTTCTCCATAATTTAAACAGATTCCTTTTTTACTTTGACAAGCAGTTGATTTTATTGCCTTAATTGAGATAGAAACACTAGAGTAGTCTTTCTTAGTCCCACAGTGGGGAAATTCACTCGTTACAGCAGCACATACACTTAGAGAAAAGGAAAAAAGAAAAACAATAATAACAAAAGTGCAGGTAAATACACAAGGGCAGCAAGCTATTATTGTAACCTTCAACAGCAGAAACAACAAACAGAAAAATGAGTTTCCAACACTACACAGCATAAGGGACACAGGCATACTAATGCACATCTGGTATTGCACAAGTGTTGAACACATACTGAAAATTGCATTTTCTCATCTTATTAATTGTTATTTTATAAACAGTAAAGGTATTTTCCTATTTCCCTCCTCTCCATGACTGATGTCAATTTGTTGTTGTTACTATTGTTGTTAGCCTCAAGGACAAAATGTCATTTATCACTTGTAAGTCGCTTTGGACAAAAGTGTCTGCTAAATACATAAACATAAACATTAAAATGTTAGAGTGTAAAACCTGTACACATTGTTCCTGGGCCGATGAGGAGGATTTTAATCTGAGAGGATGAGCGTATTGCAGCATGTTCTGGTTTAGACTTTAACAGGAATTTTATTTATAGATTGTAATTATTGAAAGAAGATATTAGTCAAAGTAAATTTAAGTGGATGCATTTTAAACAGCCTATAGAGTTTGCCAATTGTCTACATATTCATCCTGTCACGAAGCCCTTAGCTGTAACCACATTTTGCAGCGTCTGGCCACAATGCTATTACCAAACAAAAAGTTGACCCAGCAGCACTAAAATCAGATTTTCAAATGACTAAATTAAAGTTTAACGTTTGCAGGAAAGGAAAAAGTCATTTGTTTCACACACAGGTTCTGTAAAGTTTTAACAAAGGCAACCTTCACTCGGCAAGAGAAAAATGAAGTTCATTGTTAAAATGACAGTTTGTGTATTTCATTCTACTCGTCTTAAAAGATTTTTCTCGTCACTCAAGGATTTACCTCTATGTTGTGCCGTAAACACACTGTTAGATGAAAAGGTTATAAATAAACATTGGGAAGCACCTGAAAGCCAATTTTCTCTTACAGCACTCAAACACACGTCATGGAGCTCATAAAAGAGTTAGGCCTGGAGGTCTATTCGCAGTTCAATACTGGGAAGAAGGTGCTCCACGTGGGTGGGCCGACCGCCAGGGTTCGAACATACACAAGCAGCATCCCTGCTCTGTCCCCCTTGGTGCTCCTGGACCTCACCCTGCTCCTGTGGAAGGTGAGACATCAAACACACCTGTATTCTGTTCTTAGGATGAAGTTCAGGCCGATATCTTGCCCAACTCTGATAAGCATCAGTTAATAACCCCAATTCTCAGAGGAAATGTCGTGTACTTAGAAAGATAAAGAGGGGTTTGATTTATTGCTTGAAGTGTTCTGCGTGTGCATTAAGAATGAGGTGGGATTCAAACAGTTAGCCAGAAATATGCTTCTATAACCATGTGTGTGCATACTTATTGTATTTTGCTGTATGCTTTGGATCAATAAAATCTATTTATCACACAACAAAGTGGCACAATATTTCCAGTTGCACATAAGTGCTTGGAGTAGAGCAGCCAGGGAAAATTGCAGTGGCAAAATCAGATTTGGCTGCCACCTGCTATTCGTTTGTTGTTGTCTGTTTCAGCCTGAATCACAATGGTAGAAACCATTGTGTGTGATGTGGTTATTATATTTTTTAGATTGACACACTGAGTGGAACAGTGTGTGTCCACGATCCTTTGAAGACTCCAAATGCTGTGGAGCTGGACAGCATGACTCTGCATTCTTACATTGAACAACATGCTTGGACTGCAGGTCAGTAGAACATTTTCTGCCTTTAACCTTTTTACCTCTAGTTTTCTCCTTTTGGTTTTGGTCAGACAGACAGAAAGAAACATTCAGCAGACTTTTCTACACAACCAGGACCAGATGTATAAATGATCAAGGCACAAAAAAATAGTTGGTGTCTTTTTCAGGCCGTGGCCTTCAGGTTTTCACTCAGGTGTTTGCACTGGAATATGAAGCAGCTGCAAAGGGACTGGTGCCTCAAGCAAAGGAATTCAACCTTGGGGTCTTGCTTATGACTGTTAGGGTAGGACTTATGGAGGTTTTCTATCAGTACTTACTCGCCACAACTCAAATTAGTTTGGTTTGGTTGGACAGGATTTTTGTCAGTAATAGGTTGCTGCCAGCTTCTCAGTACCCTCTTTGATGTGGTTCCAAGCTTACCAAGTTGGGTAGAAAATGCAACATCAGCACCTGTTGGTCACTGAGTGGCTTGAGCAGTAATATAAAGACAGATTAATCAGGACTTCATCTTTAATAATGAGGACATCACTCTGAGTCGGAACAGCAGGAGAATGCCTTCTCCAGGTCAGGGATGAGGTCCTGCCCCAAGTGGAGGAGTTTAAGTGTCTCGGGTCTTGTTCACGAGTGAGGGAAAGATGGAGCGTGAGATCGATAGGCAGATTGGTGCTGTGTCTGCAGCGATACGGGCGTTGTACCAATCCGTCATGGCGAAGAGAGAGCTGAGCCGGAAGGTCGATTTACATTTCTACCTTCACCTATGGTCACGAGCTTTGGGTAGTGACCGAAAGAACGAGATCATGGATACAAACGACCAAAGTGAGTTTTCTCTGCAGGGTGGCTGGGCTCTCCCTTAGAGATAGGGTGAGAAGCTCAGTCATCTGAGAGGAGCTTGGAGTGGACCTACTGCTCCTCCACATTGCGAGGAGCCAGTTGAGGTGGCTTGGGCATCTAGTTAGGATGCCTCCTGGACGCCTCTCTGGTGAGGTTTTCTGGGCACGTCCAAATGGGAGAAGACCCAAAGGAACACTGGACACACTGGAGGGACTATGTCTCTCAGCTGGCCAGGGAACGCCTTAGGATTCCCCCGGAGGAGCTGGCTCAAGTGGCTGGGGAGAGGGAAGTTCGGGCCTCCCTGCTTAGGCTACTGCCCTTGTGACCCGACCCTGGGTAAACGACTGAAAATGGATGGATGAATGGATGGTATTGCTCTGATCTGTTTTGAGGAAAGAAGGCTGAGTCTAAAGGCAGAGGCATTGATTGGCTGGTCCATTTACATTCTAGCCCATACCTTAGGTCATGCAGTTAGTATCATGGTGGAAAAAGAAAAGAATCTGGCTGAAATGAGCTTCCTCCATGGGGTCATCCTTGGAGATGAGGTAGGTTTGGAGAATACAGCTGCTGCTCTTCCTCATCAGAAGGTATCATCTGAGGCGGTTTGGAAGCCTGACTAGGATAGTTCCTGATTGCTTCATAAGAAAGTTTTCCTTGCCAAGTCTTACTGAGTTGAAACTTTGGAGAAGACTCAGAACGTACTGGTGGGATCATACATCCTCTCTGGCCTGGAAATGCCTTGAACACCATAGAAGGAGCTGATGTAAAGGGAAGTAGCTGGGTAAAAGGATGTCTTGACTTTTCACCTGGACCTGTTACCTTCTCCACACACCTTGGGATAAGTGGAAACAGATGGTATCATTTTCCAATGCAGAAAAATGCCCAGGGGAAACTGCTTAGCATTCTTCAGAATTTGCATACATGTTTTCACCGCAAATGAAGCCCCAACTAGTAAACTGGAACTAGACTAAACAGGCAGGGTTTAAAAGAAAACAAAACAGACAATTTCAATGAAATTTTGGTGAAATATATTGAATTTAATTATGTGTGATGAAATTTTCTAATTCACTACTTGAAAAAATAAACGGAAACACTGAGAACATGGCTGCCTCATTCAACAAAAAGAGACAATAGCTCCAAGAACAACGTTTACCAGAGCTTCTTTTGACATTTCAGTAAAATTCAAAGCTTTTAGCATGTTTTTCTACTGTAATAACTGTATATATATTTTTTATCTTTTTACCGTTCTTCAGGTAAAAGCAGATTAACACGTCTTATTTACAACTGGCATGGCAATGGGGCTGTAAAATAAAACAAATGTTAAAATGAAACAATTATGCAATAAAATCACAGCATTTACAGTTGTTCTTTAAAATAAACATATTCTGCTGGTTTTCCAGCCTGCACAGGACCTTGGTTAATGTGAACATAAATTCATTTTCAGCTTTGCTTTCAGACCCCAGAGGCAAATGAAACACATCATTATTCTTTAGTGGGATGATGGTTCAAGTCTGATTTTGTCTCGTTATTGGTTTTATTGTGTTATTAAGTTATGGTTGCTAATTATATCTATAATTCAAGGATGGCTACTCTGGGTATTTTGAGAGGAATATTTAGAGGTGATTGTTTTTTGTTGGCAGAAGATGAAAGTTGGCTCATGTGCTGCTTTATTCTTCTAAAGGCTGTTAAAGTAAAATTGCCATCTGTGCATTTATGTCTACGTCCTGCCAATCAACAGATTCACCAAAGACTGCATGACTCAACTTGGAAGCTTTAACTTTTGCAGATATAGACGTGTTCTTTCAACGTTGATTGCTCCTTTTTCCACACAGCTGTTTTTGTTCTTTTCATGCTTTTAAACGTGAAACCGATACACAGAAATCCTACTGCTTTACTCTAAATGTTCTTATTTCATATTAGGTTTATTTCAGTTGCTTTCTTTCTCGTGTCTATTTGATTACATTGTTAATAACGTGATCAAAAAATCCAAATGATGCATCGGATGTAAACATTTAGATCCAATTATGGCAGGAGGTCAGGATGAAAGTCCACTTGTGAAAACATTTACTTACTTTTTGTAGTACAGACTCTGAACCAGGAAATGGCTGCAGGCAAGAAGTTCTGGACCAGCCAGTGACTCTATCTCCTAGCCAGTAACTGGCCGACAGTCATGTTTCCGGACCAGGTCAGAACACTACGAACCGTTGCAACACAGAGACTAGAAAGTAGAAGGAAAGTTGGGGGAACATAGAACTATGCTGCTGAAAAAAGCTGCCCAACCAAACTGGTCCCATCCGAGTCACGCTGAGCAGTGCTGTCGGCAAACCTTCTAAGGAGGTTGTTGCACTTCATTGAGCTTATTGACATGTTCAAGAATCCAGTTGGTTTTCATTGTTTATTTTTCTGAGTTTGATGACATGGTGCAAGATCCAGCTGGAAGTAGCCATCAGAGGATTGGTCCACTGTGGTCATAAAGGGATGGACATCAACAATACTCAGCTAGGCTTTGGTGTTTGCTTGATGCTCTGCTGATAAGGGGTCCAATGTAAAGGTCAACCTACTACCCCCACACCATTACACCACCAGCTGCTTACTGAGGGAGAAATTCAGCTGAAATCAAGACTTAGGAAACGTTTCTCCATTGTCTTCTGTTCCAGTTCCGGTGATCCTGTGTGAATGATACCTTCAGTTTCCTGTTCTTAGTGACGCTACTGCTTTGGTTCATCTGGAGCATGGTGTTATGATTCGGGGATGGTTTTCTGTAGACCTTGGCTGAAATCCATATTTATTTAGTGCTGATATAATTTTATTGGAGACAATTTTAACAACTTTTAATTGTTGGTTTAGCTATGCAGTAAATGCTGCTACCGTTTGATCATCTAGAACCTGTCTGTCTTTTTCCACTGACACCAAAAATAATTTTCTTCCAACAACTGCTGCTTACTGGAAAACTTACAGATAATTCTCTGTAAACCGTAGAGAGGAAATTCTCAGACCAGCCCTTCTGGTACCAGCAACCATGCCACATTTAAAGTCCCTCGAACCCCCTTTTTTAATCCCTACTCTGATGCTCAAGTTGAGTTTCAGCAAGTTGTCTAGATGACTAAATGCATCAACTTGCTGCATTCTGACTGGCTGATTTGTGTTACTAAGCAATAAAGCAAGTGTACCTAATAAAGTGGCCAGTGCATGTGGCTTTAAAGCTAGTAAAACACCCAAACCTCAGTGTTGTCAGAAGTTATTCTAGTGGAATATTATACAATGAGGTAAAAGATGGAGCCTTAAATGTTTCCTTTTCTATTTTTAGTCACAATAAAGTTTGTACTTAAATACTTCCAGTGACAGGATTCAAAAGGTGATGCTCACCAGGCATAACATTTACTGTCTCAATCTGGCAGGCAAGCATGCATCTGCTCATGCTTGCATCTGACAGATAACATTTTGTTGATACGTCTTGTCTGGTGGTGTGAATGGTCTTGTGGCTTTAACTGGCATAATCAGATGTTTTTGCCAAATTTAACGACTCTGCAGTGCCGGATTTATTGGCGTCATGCTAAAAAAGTAGTCGGAATCTGACAAGATGATTACAGGTAACGATTTTTCTCTCGAGCAGAACTATAACTTCCTTCTTTCTTTTTTTGTGGTTGAACAAAGTGCTGTTTTGCAGCTTGCAAAGAACAACAGTTTTGAGTGCTGTCTTCGCAGAGAAATGTGTCTTATTATTGCTCGTCTCTTGTGTATCCATCCCTCCGTGGCAGAACTGAAGGAGCAGATAGGAGTGTGCAGCAGATCTGTTTTTGGCATGGAGCCTTCCCAGATGTCCTTTCTATTCTTCCTCATGTACTCTGCAGCAGCTGGAGGCTTGCTGGCACTTCTGGAGAGCACTCCAGGCTGTGCCCAGGAGTTCAAGATAAAGGTACACTGGTCTGATCATTTCTCCTACTGCTATTGTTGACTTTGGCACTTTTAAAACTGGAGATCACACAGGTAAACTAAGCTTCTCCACTGTCCACTCATCTCATCCCATGTCTCATAAAACGCAGCTTTATAATCTCTGAAACATTTATTTGGACCGACTATTTCTTCCATCAAACATATATTTCCAAAGTAACCCCACTTTGTACTCCTGCATCAGTCTTCAGGTTTGCCACAGTGGAAAAGTGTAGAAAAGGGCTGAAAGCCAAAAAAAAAAAAAAAAGGCTGTAAAAACTAATGGATTAACAAGGTCACCCACAAAACTGCATTAGGGCTTTTTGTTTCAAACGTCCATAACAGAACTTTTTTTGTTCCACTGTTTTCCTCCACAGCAGGTTTCTCCAGATACACTCAGAAGAAATTACTGTAAACATCCAAAAAGACTTAGAACCAGTGAGAGGTCGATTTAAAATGTAGTCTTGTTTTGGATGCACCTAAAAGAAATCAACTTACATCAATCGGGCTTTCTTATTTTATTGCTAGTTTATGCCATATACTTTCATTTCTAAACAAAATAGTCAACATTTGACTTATTGTTCTGCATGCATGACTGATTTAAGGGCTTGGCTACATTAATTTACATCAGTAGTTTCCAACCTTTTTTCACGAGGACCCCCTTTCCTGTGTCCAAGACGAGCCAGGGCCCCCCAACCCCACCCCTACTCGCATGCACACAGTTAAAAGTGAATAATTACAAACTTTGAACAGACATACAGAGTTATGGCTCTTACACAGATGTTTGATTGTACTACTGGGTATGTTATCTGGATTTCTGCAGCTGTGTCAGCGCTCAGAGCTCTTCCATTTTATTGGAGAGAAAGCGGACATTTCCCATAATCACAAAGGGTAGATGTTGTTAATATTTCCGTTCCTTCTCCACAGCGTAATTCTGCTGCGTCTTTGTTTTTCGTTTCTCCGTAATTCTGGAGGTGGAACCAGCGTTTCACATGGAGAAGTTAGCTGCTTAAGAGAGCTATCACTAGCTGTGCCTACATTAAGGGCATTAAAACATTCACAGAAGAAAAAGCAAAGAATGAAAAGAGAGCTAGCTGCAGCCCACCTCATGCTCTCAGTAACCCAACGCGATCTTTCCTTTTTCGTACTTTGGAGTCCATCTTCATGGTAGCAATTCACCGCTAAATAAACCTGAAATTTTATAGTCTACATTCGCACTCAAAACAGGAAGTCAATTTCATGAGATTTGCAACAAAAATGGTAATGCTTAACATTTAAATTAGTCTTTTAAAGTTAACTTGAGTTACTTGCTAAAAATATATTTCAGCTTTATAAATTTCAGGACTTGAAATTGGATTGGATTTGAAGTTTAAAGATCAGATCGGGATCGGGAGCCTAAAAAAGGAAAAGGAAACAAGTCTATGCATGCATTTGTGTATATATGTATGTATATATGTATATAACTTTATGCTTCATTCTGTGTAACTTGTTTTCTCTCTTTTTTTCAATTCATGGGGTGAGGTTGTGTTGGCCAACCAGTCCAGAAAGTATATTGTTCAAATTTTTTAAGAATCATATGCTTGTTTCATTTATATTAATGTTATTTTAGTTAAAAGGGGCAGACAACATTAGTTTTTCTTCTTTCTGTCCCCTTTTTCATTTTGGCTTTTAGCCATTTAGTTCTGTATTTTTATTTTAATGTCAATAAATGAAAAAAAATGCTGACAGTGAAATCCTTAATTTTGATATATCAATAATGGTTTTATGGTCAATTCATGTTTTTCTGTTACTTGTGTACATAAAACTGAAAAAAAAAAAAAAAACCTAAAACCGAGTCAGGGGTAGTATAGTTATGTCCTATTTCTCATATAAAACAAGGTACTGTATTCATGTGGCTGAATGATGAAAATGCAGCAGAGGTTCATTTAACTAAATGAGTGGAAATATTAGCTTATAGTTAATTTTAATATATTTGTGTGTTGAATCAAATGTTTAACAAAAATCTTTATTCCATAAGAAAAAAATAGATAAAACTGTGTAGAATTTAGTATATTGAAGGTTATATTTTTTCAGCTGGAACAATTCAGCTAGTTTTTTAATTCTAACCAGAACAGCCTTGATTTGGCTAATTAAACAAAATAAGTCAAATATCTTCAGTCAATGCATATTAGGTCTCATCGTGTCGTATCTGTCTCTCTGCAGGGAGGCACCCAGCAGCTTTCTAAGTGTCTGGCAGAACGTGTTGGGTGGAAGAATGTCCGCCTGGGCTCTGCTGTGACGACCATATGGCAGGTAGAATACAGTAACGTTTCACTCAGGGACTGATGAGGCGCAACACTGAGATAACAGGTTCCTTGCTGGGGAAACAGCCCATCTCGTGTGAGGGGACTGTCTGTTCCACCTGAATTTCTCCCTCATTCACAGCTGAGAGACCAAAGTCGTATCCGTGAACTCCTAAGTGCACCGGACTCCATCAATATAATATTAATTCCTCCAGGAACCCGTTCTTGTACTCATTGATTCCTGAGCTGTAAAGTAAAGGTAGGAAATAGGGGATGATCAAATATTTACCATGATAGGATATGTATTATAGAACACAGAAATAAATGCTGAACTCCAGTGAGTGAGAAGTGTCTGGTGTCATGAGGCCCAAATTCATCTGACTTAATTTTTTTCCTTGTGAAAAACCAATGTGAAGGCAGATATTATTGGAATTTTTTAAAATTATTCATACAATTACTTATTTTTTCTGAATATTTATATGTGATAGAACCATCAGAAGAATTACATAAGATAAAATTACAGCTATAAAGCTTTTGACTATTCAAACATGAATGTTGGCTGATTTTTATGTTTACCGTAATTTCCGGACTATAGAGCGCACCTCAATATAAGCCGCACTGGGCTAACAGCCGCAGATATCTACTGAATTGAAAACGTAGTTTAACTGAACGTAACTGAACTGATCAGTATCAAACAAAACAGAAAAGTTATTGATTAGTTTATTCATCGTCCTCCTGCGCACTGAAACCACTGAAGTCATCTTCTTCAGTGTCGGAGTTGAACAGCTTCAGAAGAATTTCGTCGCATACCTTTTCTGTGGCGATGTCAGTGTTGCTCTCCGTGTTGCTGTCATCATCCCGGAGTGAAGCTATTAAAACAAGCAGCACCGTTTTACTGTGAAAAAAATCCTCCTGGGTGCTTTCCGTAGCTCTCCTTTAACCATTCCTTCATTAGACTTCCCAGCATCCATCCTTTCTGGTTGACTAAAGCCGCACCTCATTATAAGCCGCATGGTTCAAAGCGTGGGAAAAAAGTAGCGGCTTATAGTCCGTAAAATACGGTACTTATTTTTACCTCTGCAGCAATAACATTTTGGATCTTATCCTACTGAGACCATCAACACCCCCCTCCGCCACTGTATATGAGATGGATATGGTCGGGTACGAAAGAGATTAAGGCAGCAGTAGTTCAGGAGGTAACTCTGCTGTTGCGTCTTTGAGCAAGACACTTCACCCTCTGGTGACGCCTGTGCTTGGTGGCCTTACCTCTGTCAGTGCCCCAGGGCAGCTGTGGCTACAATGTAGCTCATCACCATCAGTGTGTGTGAATGAATGATTCACTGTAGTGTAAACCACTTTGGAGTCCTCTGGTTCAGAAAGCCCCTATACAAGTGCAGGTCATCTATCATTCATAATAACACGGCTATGTAAAGACCACCTATCAATTATGAATTATGAATGAATTATTAATGCAAATCATTAATAAGTCCTAATATATAATATATGTTAATGACTCAAGTCATAATACTGACATCTCTCTGGGCTATAAATTTAATTTGACACCATCACTTATTTTCGTAACTCACTTACTAGGGTCGGGGGAAGCTGGTGCTGTTTAAAGTCACCAGGTAACCTGACCGGCATTTTATTTGTGTGTTGGAGGAATCTGGAGAAAACCCACACATGCAAGGGGAGAACATGCCAGGGTTTTACCCACCAACCTACTTGCTGCAAGGCAACAGTGCTACCCACCATGCCACTGTGGAGTTCAGCATCAGTTCAATAACGGCATCTTGGAAAATTATTAATTTTAAAATAAATTTCAGATTATTTATTAGAGATAAAACAATTATTTAATAATTGATTGTTTAAGTTACTTACTTTTAAGTATTCAGTGACAACTCATTTTAAAAATCCCACAAAATAGCTGTTCTTGACTTTTAAAATGTAAAGATTTTTTGATTTCCATGTGATAACGCTGGTATCTTCATACATGAAGCTGCATTTACAAATCAGATCAAAAGAGTTTATTCGAGTTTTGGGTTAATTTCACACAGACAGGTCTTAAACTACAGAAAAATGTCATTCTAGTTCCAGTCTCTCATAGACTATTTAAGAGTTGGACAATGGGTGGAAAACCCAATCTGTACATGTTTTCTACAGACCCATTTAGTACAAGGCTGCTGGAAGCTTTATCATGTAGACTGAACTGAGTGAGAAGCTGGACACAACCTTGACATTTTGCCAGTCTATCAACGTGCCAACACATATTGACGCAGAAACACATTTACACTGACACTCACAGCTACGGGCAATTTGGAGTCTCCACTTGGTCTCAGCTGAAATGGAGCACTGACAAAAGCCCACACTTTTAGGTCCCAGTTGGTGAGGTTGACTTTACACCCAGGATGTTCTTGTTGAAAGAGGACAATGCAATGATACATTTGAGTCTCCCCCACCAAAAAAAAAAAAAAAAAAAAAAAAAAACACTCATTAGCTTGACTTTGAGTAGGCATGGGTCTAAATCACAAAATCTGGAAACAAATAGAATACAAAATAGCCAAAGAAGTGTTAGAAACTTTCCATGGTGTCTTTTTATCAACAGCATGTGAATCGCTTAGAAGATCTTGCAGGCCGTGTGTAGTATTTAAACTTTCTTTCGTGTGTGTGAATCAACAAGAAGTCACCAGCAGGAGTCTTGTTCTGCATCCTGTTTACCAGCTTGACTGAGGAGGCTGGATGCTAATTTGGATAATCTGTAGGCCCTAAAGTTCCAAAGCATGCATAATGCTCAAACAGTCAAACAGATGATTTCATTTTGACAGTAATTCTCCAAACATACATGTTATCCAGCCAATTTTCTTGTTCAAAAGAGAGAAAGAGGAATAACAAACCTGCACCATCTTCCCCCTACCTCAGTGTTCAATAACTGACATTGTGAGGATCCAGCTCCCTAAAACACTGCACATATTTAATATATTAATGGAGAAAGCTTTGAAAAATGTTTTGGCAAGGGCATCACTGAGCCACTCACTTTCAAACTAATGAGGTATAAGCTTGTAAACCCTTGTAATAGAGGGGCTAAACTGAAAGTGCTGCACGAAGGACCCATAAAACACCAGACTCACATTTTCATGGTGCTTGGGCTAAAAATTGCCATTGGGCGTGAGAGTTTTCTCCAAATCGAGTTATCGCTGCTGAGGCCAGCTGAAGCTGTTTGTTGAACACAACGACTGGCATGTGACAACAACTTTTTCCTGAGCATGTGGCAGTTTCCCCAGACACAATAATGGGAAATTAGACAACTCATGCTGTCCCTTTTGTGTGACTTCAGGCCTCGTCCATATGCTGTTTCATCTGAGCATGCGATGAGCGAGTATTTCTTTCTTTGTGTAAAAGAGGGAGAGTTTAGATTCATTAATTACGAGTATAATATATAAATGTGTCTATGTTATGTAGGTTCATTGTTCCAAATATGAGCTCTATAGGAGGATGCTGACTGTCAAAAGCACTTTCCCAAATGTGCTGTTATAACCCCCCTGTTACAGCTCTAATAGCCACATTTTAGTGTTGGTCGGTGTAATGATGTTGCAGAGGGTGACTAAACTGTGAAGTATCTTGTAGAAAACTATATGCATAATTAATCATGTGTTTGCCAGGAAAATAATTTGTACTATTTATTCTACAGAGAGGTTAACCTTTTGTTCAATATTTTATCTTTATGTTGTTTTTCTATAGATTATAACAGGTTTTCCATTTTGGATCCAAGTGGTCAGAAAGTAGTTCAAATGTGAGAGAAATATGTTATGTTTGAGGCATAATTTCTTCCTTGTATGTCCATAATTGCCCAAAGAAATTACATTTGCTATTTTTTTATTTGCATTTTAAGTGTAAATTGTGAGTCTGAATGCAGAGAGAAGTATTCATATTGAGTGACAGAAGTTTTTATATTCTACATTTCATATCTCTCCCTCACCATTAATAGAGAACACATAACTCTGGTTCTAAAAAAAAACCTTCACTGGCTTCCTATTCATCAGCGTATTCAATTCAAGACCTTACTGATCACCTACAAAGCTCTCAATAACCTTGCCCCATCTCATCTCTCTGACCTCCTACAACACCATCACCCTACGCGCCATCTCAGCTCTTCTGCCTCCAACCTGCTCTCTCAGAGAACTGCTTCAAAGCACATCACTATTAGAGACAGAACTTTTCTGTGGCTTACCCCACCCCATGGACCCTTCTCCCTCAGCACATCTGTGCTGCTGACTCACTACAAAAATTCAAAAAGCGTCTACAAACATACCTTTTCAATCAAGCATTCAAACCTTGTTAAGTTTTTCTCATTCTAGTTTGTCATGTGTGTTTGTCTCCTTATAGCACCCCTGAGTAGTAGTTAAAAGCACTTAAAAAACGTATACATTATTATAATTAATATTTTTATGATTAAATTGCTGTACTCTTGATAGCGTTTTACCTGCTTCTCTAATTTCAGGACCTGAGTCTGCGTTTACGGACTTTTAAAAGAGCATGTATAGAGTGACAGGTTACATTAGAGACGTAAGAAAGATTTATAAATGGGGGTCCAAAAACAGATCCTTGACCTACTCCAGCAATAATGTATCACTTTTTTCAGAAGTTACTGTGTAAACAGGCTGTTTGAATATGATTTTATCCATTTCATTTCATAAGCAGGAGACGTAATAACTTGGATAGCCATTTCCAAGGCTTTTTCCCTCATTCAGATTGGTGGGCCACTCTGCTGGAACTTAGAAAAATGAGCTGACATACCTGGCGCTGCAGTCTGGTTCCAGCACATTTCCTGCATGTTTTAGATCATGAAGTAGCAACTCGGGAGGGAGAGCGGGTTGTCTAATAATTATAAGGTTGCAGGCTTGATCCTGGCTCCCACCAGAGAATACTGCTGTTGTGTCCTTGAGCAAGACACTTATCCCACCTTACCTGCTGGTGGTGGTCGGAGCGACTGATATTGCCAGTGTTCGGCAGGCCTCACCTCTGTCAGTGCACCCCAGAGCAGCTGTGGCCACATCGTAGGTCATCCCCACCAGTGTGTGGGTGTGTGTGAATGGGTGGATGACTGATGGTGTTATGAAGCGCCTTGGGGGTTGTAGAATCATAAGAAGGCACTATACAAATACAGGCCATTTACCATGAACACAGCTGATTTGTTTAATTTAGCTCAAGACAATAAGGAAGGCTGGGGAAATGTTTCAGCTGTTAGATTAAGGTGTTAAAAAGTCGAAGGCACAGTGAAGAGATAGGTTTTGCTTTCGGTTTTATAAATGGACACTAGGGGGTGCTAAAAGCAAGCCAAAACGGCCTAGTTCCTGTTTAAAAACAAACTGTAATGGTGTTTTACAAATTCCTAAGAATGTAGTGAAGATTACAACAAGCACATCGTGACGGATGTTTTTGTATCTGACATCATCTGTGCCATTCAATAAATGAAACAATAGAGCTCAGTGATATTGATGTATGCATAAAACACATCTCACAAGCTTTTAAGGTGCTTCCCCCCTCCTTTCTTCAGTGCTTTCTTGACAAATGAGAAAGAAATCTCATATTTTTCATTCAGCAATGCTTTTCATGAGTTCAACCTCCTGAAGACTAATGTTTAGTTTATGAATTCATACGGGATAAAATGCTCAGATAACCTCAATAGTAGTCAGAAATACATAATTTAGTTAAACTGAAGGCTTCAAGAAACACATTAACAAATATACAAGTATAAGTGAGTGAAGCTGCTGGTAATAAGACATATTAAGCTTATTTATAATAAATATGGTGTATACCTACTGAGACTCATGATTCGTTTTCATCTTGTAGGAAATTACACTTACATGCTGCATCAGAATCTAATAAGATGGAATTTATCAGTAAATGTGCTAGTTGTGCCACAGTTAACCTCTGTTTAATTGTTTGCACAGGATGCCGAGTGGGCCAGGGTCACGACCAACAATGACACCTTCCTGTGCAGAGCTGTAATCGTCACTTGCCCCCCACATTTGGCAGGTCAGTGTGCGTCTCCCACGTCTGTCGAGTCACTAAATGAAATCCTCACTCATGCAGAAGGCAAATATCCCACTCTCTCATCAGCTCTGTCAAACGTGGCTAACTGTGCATCCATGCATTTTCATCAACACATTTCCTCAATCTTTTCTGGCTCCAGGGTGTGGAAGTCACATTGGCTTAAGTATATTCTGTCTGAGGTCAGGGCCTGGGCTCGGGGATTGCTTGGATTTGATTTTTAAACCAGTCGAAGAGTTAAAGCCAACACTTTAACTGAGGGCTAATGTGACATTCGCCATGGCTGGATGTGGGAAGCTGAAAGTGGTAAACACGTCACTGCCAACTTCTTTGAAATCAAGTGACTAAGGAGAGAAACATTTGGACACCTGCAGGGGTCTTGATTTTCATGTTCAAAATTAAACTTACAAATTATTACCAGAAGAAATGATTGCAAACAAGCTCAGTTCAAATGGTGGTCTCAAATGTGAATTTACATCATATTAAATTCATTTTGAACTATTTCATATTCAAACTGGTATCAAAGACTACCAAAAAGCTAAAGGTACAATTTATAGTTTTTTATTGTGAGTTTGTTTGCATTATATCTCTTGAACCACTTGTGTTGTAATAAAATTCTTAGTAAGTAATTGTTAGAGGTACATCCATAACTTACAAACCTTTGGAGGATTGCTAAGCATGACTGCTTCTGGTTAGAGACATTACCAAACACAAAAATGGCTACAGCTTACAGGTCACTGAAGTCTGGCAGGGCTGATAGCCATCCCCAACACGATCCAACAATGGATCTTTGTTCCATCCTTTGCCATAAGGTCACCCACTTGTCACTGGAGTCAACCTGACATGCTTTTAAGCAAAATACCTCATAAACAACCATATGGAGTTCAATGAAACTTTCACTACCCGATAATTTTTTGTACGAGTACAACTGAATCAGCCCAGTGCAAGCTGGTCACCATTGCCATTTGTCTGCAGAAAACAGAAAATAGCTATCATTCTATCAATTTTGCTGAAATGAAGATACATTTTGGCATTGTAATAGTTAAGATGCTGGTGAAGGTTCTCAGTCATCCAGGTCGTGGTACTGTAGGTCACTGGAGTTCTTTGGCTTCTTGAAGACATTTCACTTCTCATCCAAGGATCTTTGTCAATTCTAACTGAGGCCTAGTCCACACGTAGCCGGTTTTTTTTAAAAACGAATATCCGCCCCTCCAAAAACTTGCATCCACACCACCTCGTTTAAAAAAAACTCTGTCCACACGTACCCGGATAAATACGTTGTTAAGGACATGACAGACCTGTAGGCGGCAGTACTTCCCCGTTCTTAACCTCGTCCTTCGTCTGTGGTCTTCTGCAAGGAGCAGTAATTCCGCTTGCAAAAACAAACAAGCAAAAAGCGCTTGGACAATTGATAAAGCGAGCGCAGCTCTGAGAGCATCCATGCTGTCGGCTAGTGTAATCACAGGTCGCACACGTGATGTCAGGATTTTTTGTCGCGGAAAGTGACGTTGCGGACCTTAAAACTCCGGTTTTGTCTGTCCACACGCAGACACCCAAAACGGAGAAAACGCAGATCTTCACTTTGGCCGGAGTTTTTAAAAAGATCCGTTTTTGTGTGAAAAAACTCAGTTCTCGTGTGGATGACAGGCCAAAACGTAGAAAAATATCTACGTTTTGGCAGATCCTCGGCTACGTGTGGACAGGGCCTGAAATATGGGAGAGTCAAGCTTATAAGCTGTAGCTGTCTGTTGTTATTTAACAAGCAGAAACTAGAGCAGTAGAGTAAACCAGAGTAGTTTCTGCTTGTTAAGTAACAGTAGACTGCTCTATCACGGATGGGTGATGAGACACTGGAAAATATCAGAAAATCTTCCAAAACACTATAATGGTTATTGCTTTGTGTTGATGATTGCTGTTGCACAGTTACTGTTGCTTTAAGAGATGTGTTGGTTGTGCCATTAGATGTATAGAAAGTTGGTGAGAGCTGACGGAGCTGCTGGTAGTGAGATGCAGCATTAACCACACTGTTCTTTGGACTATTTTGATAAACACTTGTTAAGAGGAAAATGTCATTTTTTTCTGGTGTTTTAGTACTGCTCAATCGTTCAAATTTGAACAAATTACCTTATGTTTGAACAAGTGCATCCTTAAAGCTTCTAGTGACTAGATGTATAAGAATGCTCAGAAGTATGCATTGCTGCTGCAGCTGTAGAGATCTGAGTTGGTTTCTGATCATTAAATTTTTTTTTGTGTCATGGACGTTGTTCAAGTTGACATCAGACAATGCAGAGTTTTAAGTTTTTTGCTGAACAATATAAGAATACTTTGGTAATGTCCGACTGTCCGGTATGTTTTTGCAAGTGCTGCAGCTGATTGTGCAAGCTTGTTCATTTTTGGCTGTTGTCCCCTCCTTCCCACTGGTTACAAAAGCAGCATGTAATGCAATAGAGGTGTTTTACTTGCGAGGTCTCTTCCAATAGAGAGCATTTCAGATGCAAAACAGGAACAAAAACTTCCACATAGCTGGTCCTACGAGTTCACTAAATCATGGGAAAATTGCAATGTCAACAATGATTCCAGAAGTTTACACAATAACAAGCAAGGAGACAGATGATGTCCAAGATATATCCAAAATGGTCTGTGGCATATTTTCTGTTCTGTTTACCTTGGCTACAGACGTTTCACAGGAAATGATGTACTTATTGTACTAGTTAAGCACCTGTAAATCTGCCTGTGACTTTTATTTTAAAAGTTTCCAGATGTTTTATGCTGCTTTTGTGTTTGATTTCCTGTCATGCTCGATCTGAACTGTGGAATTTGTTGTGTTTTGGAAGCGTAGCGTGTAAAAAATAGAATCTAAGTGTAGTGGGTGCATCCTTTAGCCTCTGGAACTGGAACAGACTGCTGGATTCCTCACTCTGAATAAAAGTGAATCCACACGAATCCTACAAGACTTTACAACTTATAAGTTAATTAATCATATGTGATGAACGAACAAGACGTTTAAACCAAATGTTTGAATAATCTGTGCTTAAATCAATGAATTTGAAATGAATATTGTTCTTACAGTGATCCATTTATATCACAAATCACTGTGTTTGATTTAACAAGTTAATCATTATCTACACTCATATACATCTTCATAAGATACAAATTATGGTTAATTTTCACCTCACATAACATTTAAAGATTCTTTATTCACAGAATTAAGAATCTTGTATCTGAAGAAAGGCGTGGCTTTCTGAGGAATGTTGGTAAATACCCAGAAACTTGTCAAATTCTGATTTGCCAGAATGGCCAGAAATCATAACATTGTAGTTTAATAAAACAAGAAATACTTCCAGAATAATTCAGTTTCGAGCAGAGTTCCGAACCGGCCAATTCGGAACAAGCATCCTTGAGACATCTCTTTTAAATAAATGATAAATGACCCGCACTTGTATAGCGCCTCTCAGGGTAAGGACTCCAAAGCGCTTTACACCACAGTGTGTCATTCATCCATTCACACACACATTCACACACTGATGGTGATGAGCTACGATGTAGCCACAGCTGCCCTGGGGCGCACTGACAGAGGTGAGGTTGCCAGGCACAGGCGCCACCGGTTCCTCCGGCCACCATCAGCAGGCAAGGTGAGTTAGGTGTCTTGCCCAAGGACACAATAGCAGAATTCTATGTCCGGAGCCGGGATCGAACCTGCAACCTTCCGATTACTGGACAACCCGCTCAACCTATTGAGCTACTGCTGCCCATACAGTCAATCTGTTGGCACGCCCCAATCTGACACAGCCAGATGGCTCCCTAAGAGCCACATCCACTTTGGATGCCAACAAGCATTCCAGTGACCTGGAAACATCTCAAGACTGGACGGGTCATATCAGAGTTTAATCTACTGGCTTCAGGTGCCGTGAAGTCCACCCGACTTCTCACATTCTCGATCTGCTGGCGGTCTCCGGCAGGGTTTGTAGACACAACAGATTGTGTCTGATGCTGTTTACTTAATAATCAACTCTCTAGTTTATAGCAGACAACAAATTCTTTTACACCCAGATTTCACAATTTCTTTCAGATACAAAGATTCTGTTAAACTTCCAACTTACATCACACCACCTACACATCACATTCCATCACCGCATATCCACTCCATCACATCTCATTATTCATATCTTGTTATGTGTCATTAGTTTAGAAAAGAATAAAATTCCTTTTTAACTATATACCTGATTCTGTCTGAATTAATACGAAGTGTGTTTATGGTCCCTGAACACGTAAAAATAACTAGAATCTTCTGATTAAACATTCAAAGATCAATCAGATTGATATTTCATATTTATGTGGAATCATCACATCTTACTGGTCATAATTAATCTGCAGTCGTCATGCTATAAAATGTGACTGCTACACATGCAGTGGTTTTTTTTATTATAATGAGTTTACATATATGTTACATTTGTTCATTTTTAGACTCTGAGATATTGATATTTTGTAGCAAAGTTAAGAGGACTTTCTCCTTTCTTCTCTTTTCTTGTCCTCATCTTTCTACTTCAATCACAAATGGGAATGACAAAGGTCTACTTAGAGGACACAAGAAGAGGAACGGAGGGTGTACAAATTGAGAAATGAGACCAGGGAACGTTGAGACTTGATGTAGGTTGAAGTTGAGGCTGGAGTCAGGAATGCTTAGCCAGGTTTGTAAGGAGCTGAAGCTGGAGCTTGGGTCTACTTTGCGTTTGGACCTATTTGTCCTAAGTTAGCTACAGATCTGTCACTCACAGCCTCGTACTCAGAACCGTGGAACATGGCCAGGATTCCTAATGAGACAGGTCTGAGAGCGGTGCTGAATTATGCAGCATGGATTGCTTTAGCTCTTATGCCACAGTGAAACACTTTGGCCTTAAATCAGTACAAGGAGGTTGACAATGATCTTACCTCAAAAATAAAAAAAAGAAGATCTATCGAGACATCTCCTCTACAAAACGAAATTAGGGACACGGTAAAGACCTCTCTTGGATAGCAAAGGGTGGTGTTTTCTATCTATTTGCTTCTCTGTTTGGCTCAGATCTTGCATTCAGACTTTTCCATCCTCATCTCTTTCCTTTGAATAAATGAATGGAATAAACAAACAAAAGAAGCCCGATACATTTAAGTTCAGGGCTGTGAAGAGGCATGCCACTGGATTTACACACACCAGAGCGAGTTCTGGAAATGATCTGAGCTTTGCCAATAAATTATGCTTGTCCTGTTCTTGGCTCCTGGATTTATTTCCTCGTCCATCCATCTAGCCATCTATTATTTATGATGACTTCTGCCTGTTTTTTATCCCTTTTTTTGTTGCCACTTCTCTCTCACCTCAATGATTTATGAACTGTTTGGTCTCACTGCATTTTCAGATTGCTGTGCATGAAAAGAACTGTGTTTGCTCATTCTGCCACATCACAGAAGAAAAACTCCAGAGTAGCCTTTTGCAGTAGGCATTTAGAGAAAAGTGCAATTAGGCAAGCTAATTCAGCAGTACGCTTTTGTTTCGCAGAGAGAGCTGAACGTGTGTGTGGCAAACATGTCTGTGTGTGCATTTCTTTATCATTTAGTGGGTGAAGCTAAAGTTTCTGTCAAGATTTACAAAAGTGACTGTACCTGACTAAAGATGGGGGGCGGGGGTTGTTTGATTGCAAACTGAGTTTGACAATCAGTCACGCGACACCCATCTGACATCTCTTTTGTTGTGGAGGAGGAGTAGCTGTAATGAAAGCAGGCTGAGGCAGCGGTGTGGAAGCGATTACATCTGCCACTCACGCTTTAGTCCGGAGCTTTGTTTACACTAGTGAAAAAACAGGTAAGCGGTGCATTTGCATTGATTTGCCAACTGACGATGTGTGAGCTGGGATTCTGGGTCAGCGTACGCTGTGCTGTGAATGTAACTAATGGAGCCTAATTCGAGGATTAAATGTGAAGTGGGAGCTCGAGCGATTGTGGAGATAATTAACACGGTGTGGTTCTTATAAAGTTGGACGCAGTGGAAATAATGTAAGACGTCTCGTTGCAGTTTGCGTTTCTCCTGATGAGGAGTGTAGGAAGTGCTTTGTGGCAGATAAGTATGGTAATTGTGGTTTGTCAAAGTGCCAGTGACCAATAGAAAATGCAGGGAAAAAATTCTGGATTTTTGTTTTTTCATAGAGATGTTCTGATAGAAGGACGTTTTAGGACTCAGTCGTTTCACCTAAAACACCAACTTTGGTGGCCATGAAAAGCGTCTATGGACATTTCATGTTGGGCTGCATTTTCTTGGATGTCCAACTGCCCGTTTTGTGTGAGGGGGCTGGCTAAGTGCACATCAAATAGGAGTCAGCTAAGATGGCATCTCCAAGAGCTGTTCCAGACTCAACCAACTGGGAGAAGAAAGCAGGACAGGAGAATGTGGCTGAGAGAAAGGGTATTTGGGTTTTCCTCCAGGACATTGGAGCTGCAGAAAAAGGATGGGTGGGAATATATTTATGAGTAGTTAAGTGAAAATGTGATTTTAATTTTTCTCTCTGAATTAATTTTTATTTGAAACAGAGGTCAATATAAATGCGTTATTAACATGTTATCACATCAATTCATTAGTCACATCAAGTATTCAATCGTGTGTTAATGCATGTTTATATTTATTTAAATGATTTGAAAGTCCACTTTGCGCTCACTTTTATCAGTTTCTAAACCCATAAACACGCATTGTGTGTGTGTGTGTGTGTGTGTGTGTGTGTGTGTCTGCTCTGTCTTCTCGATCCCCAGTGAGTCGTGGCTGATGGCTGCTTATACTGAGCCAGGATCCTCTGGAGGTTTAATAATGATAATAATACATCAAACCTATATAGCGCTTGTTTAGGACACTCAAAGACACTTTCACACACTCTCACATTCACACACTGCTAGTGATGGCAAGCTACTTTGTAGCCACAGCTGCCCTGAAGTGGTTTGACAGAGGCCAGGCTGCCATTTGGCGCTGTCGCCCCTGCTCTGACCACCACCAACACAGGCAAGTTGGGTGAAGTGTCTTGCCCAAGGACACAACAGCAGAATACCCCTGGTGGGAGCTGGAATCGAGCCCATGACCCTCCGATCATGAGGAAACCCACTCTACCTCCTGAGTAGAGCCCTGCACTGAAGCCCTAGGCCCTCGGGTCGGCCCGGCCCGACGGCCCGAGGGCCGGGCTTCGGGCCAACGACTGTGCAATTACCTCGGACACGGGCCGGGCCGGGCGCCTTTATTTTTAATCGAAATCATTAAAAAAATTAAAACACTTAAACGCAGCAGTAGAGCCCTGCGCGGGACTGTTTTCTTCATCCCGCTCCTGCCCGCTCCTGCTGAATTTCTGACCATTACCGCCTGCAACCGCAACGTGTGTGTTACACTCCCGCCCGCACCTGCAGCGTACATGTCTGCTCCCGCCCGCAACCGCAAAACTCGGAGAAATTATTACCTCACAATAAAAGAGATGTATTGAGTTTGCGTCCTCAACATGTCATTTTATAGGTTATCCGCTTTCACCGCAGCGCTGCGCTCCGTTTCAATCAGGCTGTACAGCAGGATTTCCCCTAGCGATATTTTCTCTAAGTCTGATTGCTTCATGCTATAGATCGTTGGAAAGCTGCTTTTATGTACTTTTAGGAACCGTTGGAATTATTTGAATCTGATCAGCCATTCAAAAGTTATAAAACGGAGCATTTTGGATGACAAACTCGCACGTCTCTGAATCTTTGTTGTGATTCGTTGCGCTCAAGACAGGGAATCCCGGTGGCTACCGTAATGTATTGTATATGCACGGAAAGCCCCATTTTTAATCTTTTCAGCACTTCTGGAATTTTAATGATATCATGAACTAGAGCAGGGATCGGCAACCCGCGGCTCTTCTGATGCGGCTCTCTGTGCTTGTAAAATAATGAATGGATATTCAAATAAAATGCTTTATATTTTACTGAATTAATTTTATATCTTTAAGTGAATTCTATGAGAAGATTGTCTGCGTAAACCTGAACAGGTCCAACCCAGTCTTACTGTGAGACCGTGTTGGGTCACGCTTGTGCGTAATCATATGCGCTTATGAGCTGAAGAGGATGTGAGATTCTGGGCTTCTCCTTAGACAGGCTCCTGGATGTGTCACACATTGGAGACAGGAACAAGCGCTATTCAGCCAAAGTTTCATAATCAGGGAACATTTTCTAAGTGACAAGTCTCTCTGAGAGACAGGGTTTGGAAAACACTCGCTTCAGTGGGAGGAAGCTTCCCGCATGCGCTTCTGCGACGCTCGGATCCTGCACGTCTTTTAACACATTGGTCAGGATTGACGCACTTTGTTTTCATTTAGTTGGTTAAAAAAAGTCGGGCTTGGGCTCGGGTCGGGCCAGAGAATCCTGAAAACCTTTTCGGGCCGGGCCGGACACGGGCTCAGATTTTAGGCCCGTGCAGGGCTCTACTCCTGAGCTACTGCTGCCCTGTGTTTCTTCCTGTTAAAAGGGAGTTTTCCTCTCCACTGTTGCTAAATGCTTGCTTAGTATGAGGATTGCAACAAGTCACTGACACCAGTCAGTGACTTCTTGCAGTCTGCTGGGTTCCTTATATAGGAAACTTTTTACTGATTGGCTTAATGAACTGACCTGTATTGGAATGTTTACTGTGTGAAGGGCCTTGAGACGACTCTTGTCGTGATTTGGTGCTTTAAAAATAAATTGAGTTGAATTGAACGCTTCAAAGTGATACGGCGGAGGAATTTATAAACTATCAACCAAACCGTGCAGGCAGCTGTGGACATCGTGGTAAGCAAACAACTCTCATCCTTTTGAACAGCTTACTTTGGGGTTTTCTCACTGAAAACTTACAATCATGCAAAAAATGAGTTGTTACTAGAAGAAATTAGCTTTGTACTTTTGTTGTATCTGTGTACTCTCTCAAGTCCGTGACTCCACAAAGAGAAAACAACTAGTCATAAATGGAAAACATTGAAGATTTTCCCAGGAGTTAACATCCCATTAGGTTCACCCTGAGTTCAAACTGTGCAATGCTCATACTCAAGAGGCCGCAGTTAGCATGTTATATAATGACGTTTATGACATGACAGTTGGAGACAGACTAAACAAGTACGACTTGTTTGGAAAAGTTAGAAGGAGAAAGCCTCTTCTCGCTAAGTGGCCTCATACACCACGCTGACAACTGGATATTGGAAAAGTCTGGAATGTGTGACAACATCTCTCAAATGAACTTATGGGTGTGTAATGCATCAGCTGTGTTGTGCAACACCATTAATGTTTTACTCACTCATTTCCTGAACCACTTTTCCTCAGTACCGTCATAGGGAGCTGGCGCCTAACTAAACCAGTGAAAGAGGCGGGGGGAATCCTGGACAGATCCAGAACATCAGAGGGCCACACAGAGACAGCCTGTCACACACTCACTCAAACCTAGTGACAATTTAGGACTGCAAATCAAGCTGCATGATTTTGGCCTGCTAGAGTAAACGCACGTCTGCATGGGAAGAACATGCAAGCTAGATGCAGAAAAAGCAGCTGGGACTGGAACCAGTGACTTTTTTGCTGCAAGGCAACTGTGCTACCTTCCTGCAGCATCTCAGTGGTTTAGCTAACAACAAATGTCACACAGGCTTTACTCTCATCTATAAAAACCTGCTCAATTGAGCTGGTTTTTAAAACTAACTAAACTAGTTTATAAAACAAATTTTCTTAAAGTCAGTTTTTGATAATAATGACATATTTGCCTCTATAAGGCTGCTAGGACAGTTGTGTGTGGAGAAAAATGGTGTGGTGGGAGTCTGCCTTTACTACAGAGATTTCAATTTCAATAAGTGTCGAGGAACTGAGAAGGTAATTCACTAAAGGCTCTATGATGTAACCTGAATTTAGATACCGACATCTAACTTTAAAATTCAGATTAAATGGTTGATAAAGCGTGGTCCCTTTTTCTAATGGCTTTATAATATATTAAAGTTTTATTTTAATTTTTAATGGTATCCATTTGTAATCATTACCTTATTCTTTGAAATCAGCCCTGAGTATGGATACCGGGCCAGAAAAGGGACTAAAAGGTTTTCATATTTTAATTGTAGCCAACTCATATGGAGCCATTTGAGATGAAGTCTTCTTGAGTCATATACTTTTACTTGGTATTGAAACCATTACTTCTTTTTAGGAATGATCTCGCATATTGGATTGGCATCCACAATTTGTTAATTGTTCTTTCACAGATTGTTATGATCACTCAGCTCATTTAATTTTTATTTACACAATTCATAGTCACCAGTTAACCTAACGAGTGTTTTGGGTCTGTTGGAGGAATCCCAATTACCAAGTACCAATTACCTAGAGAAGATCCAGAGACTCCATGTGTCCATACTCTGTGCTAATTTGCATAAGATTTATTCTGGGTACTTCAGGCCTGCAAGGAGCATGCAGAAAGCCTGCAGCTGGGTGTTAAACCATCAACCTTCTTGCTATTAGCTAGGCCACCATGAAGGCACCATAATATCTCAAAATTCAGAACGTATCTAGCCAGCATGCAGAGGTGGGCCTTATATGGATATTTTTGGATAAACTGTATGGGTACTATTAGGGGTTGTCCCTGGTTGTCACGTTGGCCCCACAGGGCTTTTGCCACATTTGAAAAGTGTTTTCAGAGAGACCCTGAAAGTTTGACTCATACATGGGCCTGTTAAAAATCTATGTTGGCAAAACCTTGTGGGGCCACTATCGAAACTGTAGATAAGCCCATATGGTTTGCCTACATCCATATAGGGCCCGCCGATGCATGCTGGCGGCTAAAAATAGACTATTCACATGGGCATAGTATTTAGTATTCAAATATAGATATTGTTTCATCCTAGTTTTCAAATTGATCCTTACTCAGCAGGTAATCCACATTAAGATGGCTGACAGAAGAAACCATGTTTGGGACATGTCAACATCTTTTCTCTTCATTCTACAACAAACTGTTGGAGTCTGCCTTGTTTGCAGAGTTTTGAGTATCAAATACTTTATTATCATAGTTTACACACACACACACACACACACACACACACGCACACATGCACACGCACACGCACACACGCACACGCACACACAGACACACACACACACGCACACACACAGACACACACACAGACAGGCACACACACACACACACACACAGACAGGCACACACATACACACAGACACAGACAGACACACACACACACACACACACACACACACACACTTATGTTTGCTGTTGCTACTTTCAAATTGTATTTCTTCCTATCTGCCCATCATTAAGCTGCATCCTTGAATCATCATTCTTTTGATGTTACATCGAGATTTGAGTGGCTTTTCATGTTTCTCTTTGCATCCTTCTAACTGTCAGACCTTGAAAGGGCCTCTGTGCTATGCTGAAAGAGAATATTGGAAAAATTTCAAGCCTCATACTGAGGGCTAACTCAGATTTGACTCGCGTGTCAGTTACAGAGGAAATTGAAAGAAGGAAGGTCCAGTGTCGTATTCATAAAAATGAAGCCAGACAAGATCAAATGCCAGCCAGGGTGGTTTAAAAGAAAAAAAAAGATTTAAAAATGAGATAGACATGATGAACAGACATTCTGGGGGAAGTATTTTCGTTTCAAACACCTCTGAATATATTTACTGATGTTTTAAATGTCATCAAATAGGAGTTTTTCTTAAAAAAAAGTATGTTCCATGACAAATCTCAGCTTCTGATTGTATGTAAAACTGATCACAATCATCTACACATGCTAGTTCTACTGAAGTTCAACTGTTGGTGCAAAGACAATAGAGCTCCGGACCCCACGTGACTCTCAGTTAGTAGACGCCATTTTGGCAGGGAAAAAAGGTAAACAAACACGGATGTAACCATGAACATGAACGGGATCCGCTTGGATTTTACTTAGTCGGAGTTTACTTCACACTTTAAAACCGAAGAAATCGTTTTATATAGTCAGAAATTAAATAGACTAAACATCTCCGACCCTTACCGTGCCCCTGGGATACTTTTTAAAAACGCCAGAAGCTGTCGGAGCGGACTTCTTACCGGACCTGGCCGGGGAACCCCTTGGGATTTACCTGGAGGAGCTGGCTCCGGCGGCTGGGGAGAGGGAAGTCAGGGCCTCTCGACGCTACTGGCCCCGCAATCCGACTCCGGATAAGCGGATGAAAATGGATGGATGGATGGACAAATAACAGATTTACACATAAGTAGTTTAAATAGAGTGCTGTGCTGTTTGAATGTATAAACTGAACGCCAAGAGAAATCACTAGTCTGATTTTTTTCTCCGTGAATAAAATAAAAATGTCAGGCAGGAGCGTCTCAGGATCTGTCTCGGTGAGACAGATAATAGCAATCCAAAGTGCTTTTTATGTGTGATCTGACAATTGATCAACCATTGCTTAAAAATTAAATACAGCTTAGCCGGTTAATTGCTGTGATCATAAAACACATAAACGGCAGCACGCAGAAATCACGAGGCAACGTTTTACGTGATGTTTACTTGTTGCTATGAGTAATAAGACAGAAAAAGCCACGCCAAAATAAGTTTAGGAAGCCCACTAAGAATCGTAAGAAAAGCATTTAAAATAAATACCACACACAGTTGAGGAAACGTTGGTTTAAGTACCTGATATGAAGCGGTCGCTGCATAAGCGAAAACCTTTACTCTCGGGGTCCCACAGTTTCATTTTAGCCCGGTCACTAGTGCGTTTTATTACAATGATCCAACGTTTGCGACGCTCCGGATCTTGGGGAATCCCGTAGATGGCTCATTCATTATGTCGTCCGTGTCTGTTCTGCATCCTGGGGCACAACAGGAATCTACCATATTTCCAGTTTGATTGAGTTTTCTGACAATAACAAATAGCCCAGCTGCTGGCTTCTGCCTGCCTAATGGCGCCGTTTCGATTTGAACTGTTGCATGCCGGGAAACGTGACGTCAACTCCCGGAGCTCTATACAGCGATCATTTTACCTTAATTTCCGGACTATAGAGCGCACCTCAATATAAGCCGCACCAACAACAAAAAAAAGGTTTTCTACACACACGCGCCACACTCAAATACAAGCTGCGGTACAGAAGCCACATGCAGGTCTCCGGTGCACAGCGCATGTACAGCCATAACATAAGATAATTAGACAGAAATACGCTACACGGAGGTTTTTCGTTGTTGTTTTAATTCAAGAAAAGAAATTTTAAACACGGGTGAACGTGCCTGCAAGTTTAGAAAAGAAAACAGCACTGATAGCATTCATATTTCTGGATGGTTATAAAATAAAAACAGAACTGAGATGTTATTACCGGTTATTTGCATGCATGTTTAGAAGAACAGCGCTGACACAGCATTAATAAGCCCTGGATGATTAGAAAATAAAAAACTGCACACAAAACATGCCTGGTTAATAAATAAAACACACTTGCCTACCAGAAAAAGTCATTCGCTCTCATCTTCCTCTTGCGCACTAAAGCCATTAAAGTCCTCTTCTTCAGTGTCGGAGTTGAACAGCCTCAGAAGAGCTTCGTCACATACCTTTTCTGTGGCGATGTCAGTGTCGCTGTCCGTGTTGCTGTCATCATCCCCGGGTGAAGCTGGCTTGAATGAGTTCTTCCCGCTGCCGTCTCCAGAGCAGAACCATGGATTCATTCATGCCAAGCTTACGTGCGGCAGCACTGTTTCCCTCCTTTACTGCCAGATCGATGGCCTTCAACTTAAATGCGGCATCATGTGAACTCATACGTGTAGTTACCATGATGAGGGGTATGGATTTGAAAAAAATTCTTCATCGGGCCGGCTGCTTGCATGTGCTAAATTAAAATGAGCACTTTCTTCGATTTCCACTTTTGACTTCCACCTGTTTCACTTAATGCGCCCCCTGGCAGGTGAAGGAAAATCTTCAGTAAAGCCGCACCTCATTATAAGCCGCATGGTTCAAAGCTTGGGAAAAAAAATAGCGGCTTATAGTCCGGAAAATACGGTATCTTCTTGCAAACATATTTAGTTTATTGCATTTTGATGCATCTAGAGCTGAAGGCAGCCAAAACATTGGGAACACCAGCACAATATTAACTAGGTACCTTTTTTTCTACTAAAACAACTGTGACCAGTCAGAACAAGGACAAAAAACATCTGAGATGTCCTGGATTGTCTAGCTTGAGATATTAGCAATAGACCATTTGGCTGATGTCTCAGTGAATTAGTTAGTGATGTGACTGGTCTGGCATCTAATGTCCCTTTTCCCACTAGCACCTTCTCAGCGCTGCTTGAGTCAGTGCAGCGTGGTTCCAAATATTTTCCACAGGTACCGGTTTACTGTCCTTTTTTAATAATCAACTTTGGTGTGGTTCCAAGCATACGAAACTGGGTAAAACCAGACATAGGAAGACTGTTGGCCATTGACTGGCTAGGGGGTGGAGTCAATGATTGCACAAGCATGTTTTTCCTCGCTTTCTGCAGCCTTTTCCAAGTCTCTTTTTTCACTCTGACATAAAAGCTACAGACTGAGCAAATACCAGTCTCTGTTTTCTAAGTCCAAAAGTCTTATGTTGTTTGTGACTTCAAATGGTGTTTTTCTTTTTGGTACTGGTAGTTTGTCATAAAGTGGAAGTGGTAGCAGCTAGCTGTTTCTTCTCTGATATTACCGAGCGGAGAACCTCTCACATCAGTGATGTTCCGTTACTATTGGCTGAGGTTTTTAGACAAATGCAAGATTATTTTTTCTATCTCCACAATTTATTTATGGCTTTACAGTGTTATAATGTTGTTACGAGGCATGAAAATAATGTTTTAAGCTAGCTTGTCTTCAAGATTTGCTATTGTAGCTTCAATAACAAATATGAAGATTCATGGCTGCAAAATTTTCACGCAGATAAATTTAAATTAACTTGTGGATTATTTCACCTTAAAGAATAAATATTTAAAATCTTTACAAGCGTGCTCATATTGAAAGGTTGAAAAAGGTTAGCATCTTACCTGTCGTAGATGACGACAGTCTTAGTTGGGGTGAATAGTTTTCCTTTGCCCAGACTGAAGCGAATGACCGGTTGATGCAAAGCTTTAGCATTTTAAAGCGATTCTAGTTTCATATTTTACATACAGGGTTATGAAAATGCAATTTTAAAAATGTTTAAACCTTCCATGAATTTGACATCACACAATTATTACAGTAGACTTATGATATTTCTGCCAAGCGTTGCTGGAGACCGCATTGAAAAGCTACATACAGTACAGCTAGCGGCTGCTGTTAGTTTATTATCTTGCAAATAACTAGAATTGTACATAAATCATCAGATATAGTGAAAAAATAGCTTTTAAATACAATACGCATGAAATTACTATGGACATTTTATTAATAGGGGTATTTTAACTCAACTTCAATCCACTTTGATCTCACACTACTCACCTTTATCTTGTCAGTCCCCTCAAACCCCGAGAGCTTCCAAACAATACATCATTAACCTAATTTGAAAATATCAAACGTGAATTTTGCAGAAAGCACCCACTTGTGTCATGTTTGTGAGCACTTTAACTATCCTCCATCCTTTAAGGGTGAGAGCATGGGTGTTTGGGTGATGAGTGTCTCAGGAGATGAAGGATCTGGGGCTCCTCTAACTGCTCCTCTACGTGCTGTATAAACGAAGGCCACTTAAGTTTGAGGATCTTTTGTCATTTGTCAAGAACTCTGTCCTGTTTGTCAGACAAAAACAGGTTTTGTGTCTCCCCTGTGGCGTTATGGACATTTGTGATCGATAAAGTCCTCAGAAGGTGCTAAAAGTGAAACTCAAGCCAAAGACCTACCAACAGTTGATGGCTGCCTGAAAGAATACAGAGAAACATCCCCATTATTTTTTCAACTGGTGGACGTTTTCTACAAGAAAGTCTCATAGTTTCCTATTTAGCTTTTTATGGCGGGGGGCTTAATGAACCCAAACAATGAAGACTATGAATTTAGCACCACCTGACAGGCCTTATGTCATGTGCAGTGTTGTCATTTAAATATCTAGGTGTCAAATTAGTTTTGTGCCATTTATCATTTCACTATTAATCAATGTGACTGCTTGAAGCTCATGAATATTTGTTTCACATTAAAGAATTCTTTTGAAGTTACTGACAGGCTCTTGACAGTATAGAAATAATGTCTCGTGTCTTCCTCTGGTTCATTAGTTAAATGCTTGGCTTTTGGCCAGATGTTGCTTCACCTGTCAGAGGTGCAGAAACAGTCCAGCTTTTTTCTCCATGCCTACCTTGGTGCCTCATCAAGGTGACGAGGAAGTGACTTAACTGTTTTTACAGCAGTGAGATGAAACATTTACAGATTTATGTTCTGTGATTAGTACTCTGGAGTCAGGCAACAAGAAAGTAGTCTTAATTCATGGGGATTTACTTATTAAGCCTGATCAACAGATATGTTATTGTGATTGTGCTGTTCATCATAAATTGATTAAAAAGATCCTCTTTTAATTAAAATATTTGCTCCACATGTCTGATGAATATCAGCCATGTTAGAAAACATGTACTATTGTCAAAGGAGAGGGTTATCTGTTTAAGATGGGGACAATTTTTGATTTGCAATAATAATGACAAAAATCATTCAAAACTATCTTAAACATCTTTCAGTCATGCGAGGATTACAATGATAAAAAGTGATTTTGATTTAGGATCTCTGAATCCCATTGCCAAGTGTTACCACCAGCCTTATTTCTAAATGACTCTTTAGCTTTTCACCCATTAACTTCAACACCCAGAAGAAAACAATGAAAAGTTTGATTGTTAAGTTTAATTTTTTTCCTGTAGGTCAGTGATGACTATATACTTAATGTAATTTATTATTATTATTATTATTATTATTATTATTATTATTGAAATTCTACATGTGGAATAGTCTCTGTAGTCTAGACTATTGGTCACCAAAATCCAGTCCTTGAGTCCTTGGTTTTCCTGTGCTACAAATGAAGGGTTAACAGATTTCTGCAGAACAACTGAAATTGATGTGTTGAAACAGGGAAACCTCTAGCATGCAGGAGAGACACTGGGTGTGAAAACAGTGGTGACCAGCTCCTTGCATGTTGCATAAGAGCTTTGAAAAATCTAAACCATGCACAATAGTGGGCTTTGAGGTCCAGGATAAGACAACTGGGATGTAAGAAGATATCGATATGGCAATAAATTATGATTTTTTTCCCTGCAAATTACCATAATTTCCGGACTATGGAGCGCACCTCAATATAAGCCGCACAGATATCTACTGAATTGAAAACGTAGTTTAACTGAACGTAACTGAACTGATCAGTATCAAACAAAACAGAAAAGTTATTGATTAGTTTATTCATCGTCCTCCTGCGCACTGAAACCACTGAAGTCATCTTCTTCAGTGTCGGAGTTGAACAGCCTCGGAAGAGCTTCGTCACATACCTTTTCTGTGGCGATGTCAGTGTTGCTCACCGTGTTGCTGTCATCATACCGGGGTAAAGCTGGGAAAACAAGCAGCACCGTTTTACCGTGAAAAAAATCCTCCTGGGCGCTTTCCGTAGCACTTCTTTAACCATTCCTTCATTAGACTTCCCAGCATCCATCCTTTCTGGTTGACTAAAGCTGCACCTCATTATAAGCCGCATGGTTCAAAGCGTGAGAAAAGTAGCGGCGTATAGTCCGGAAAATACGGTATATTGATATTCAAAAGTCGTGTATAGAACTTCTGGAAGAATTTATAAGCAAACTTTTGTGTATTTTCTTTTCTTTTGGTGCAATTTAAATGGTGACTGCTAGTTGGCAGCAGTGTGTAAATGTAAATCCCTCTATTATGGTTCAGGTACCTCATGTTGAACATGTTACGTATCAGTTTGGACTTTTGAATTTTCCTACAATTAATTCAGACTGAAAACATTGCTAATATTGTCTGGCTGAATGTATCGCAAAATATCGTATCGTCTCCCCTGTATCGTGATACGTATCGTATCACCAGAATTTCACCAATACACATCCCTATAAGACACCATTGAATATCTTTGGACAGAATCAGATTTAGCATAATTTTTTGACACTTTAGTGATGAATATCAGACCTTAGCAGAAAAATAAGTCAACTCAGATATAAGATGGATAACTGACATTAATAATAATGTGCTGCCATTAAAAAACATGCTATAATTTTGTTTTCCCAACAGCAAAGATCCAGTACCAGCCGCCGCTGCCCAGCATGAGGGAGTTCCTCACCCAGAACATGCCTGTGGGCCACATGATGAAATTCATCATTACATATCAGACGGTGAGTCGCACAAGACTTAATGGAATAAAAGTTTTTTTCTAACAGAAAACCCAAAATAAATCAGAGATTTTACAATAAAAGCTGGTTAGATTAGAGAATCAGAGTTCACAAAAATTAAACAAAAAGCCTGCTTTGCTAATTCTATATTTCAACTGTAATTTATTTTCGCAAACAATGTGAAAACAGTTGCCAATGACTAACATAGTGGCAGCTTTCATATATTGCGTAGCTGTGTGAGTTCCAGGAGTCTCTTTTCTTTTGCTTTGGTTGCTAATTTGCTAATTAATGATATTAAATGTGTTGACTTTTTCTCTTGAATGTAAATAACCTCTAAATAAGGCTGGTTTTTTTACATCTTCAGGAACTCTAAACATAGCTATAACAATCTTCACACAACAGTTGGCAAACTTGACACAATTTGATAGATCCAGATTTAGCAGAACAGAGCTTTAAGTGTGTGAAATGTGTTTCCTTTTATCTTGTACTTAAAAAAACCCTCAATTAATTACCTAAATGCTTACGCACCTTGTTAGCAGATTAAATGTGTCAGCTGTAATGAACGAAGAATCATTAGTGTTCATGCAAACATTTATGAGATCTGCTCCTCTGCGGCTTGGCACAGTGCATTTGGATTCTGATAAACGCATTAAATATTGTTTGGTGATTGAGAATATGGTTTATTAAATACTGTTCTCCTCTTCTTGTGTATCTGCATGGAGTCAGCAGTTTTATGCATGATTGAGGAGCTCATTTTTACTAATTACAGTTATGCGTTAGAGCCCAGGAGGCAGGTCTCGCATGACTAAAACAGACATCAAATTAAGGACACAAATGTAAAGCATAGTGCATTCTCCTCCGTGACTAACAGAAACACAGGCAGAAAGTCCTCATGAAACTCTAAGAAGGCCATTTACCCAAACTATTCAAATATAGTCCCTTAATGTCAGGTCAAACTGAAGTAAAGGACACAGATAAAGTTTAATTATACAAATTCAGACAATCTGTTTTGATAGGTGGGACAAACATGACATGATAGCAGCTTCCACAGTTCAATATACTGCTGAGAGTGTTTTACACCATAACCCTCTCACGCCATGTTTCCTGTCACCTTTCATTGCATGTCTAATAAAGGCAAATTGCCCTAAAAGTATTTTAAAAAGCAGTGCAGAGTCTAAGTTCAGCTTTTCATTCATTGCTTCAGCTGGTACCTCATCATTGCCGTCTGCTGTTGTGTGTGTGGTTATATTAAAAATGTAAGGAGGAGTGTGCTGGAGCACTGATGGGAGCCTGGAAGAGCTCTTAGATGTCTCAGGGACTCACAGAACAGTCTTATCTTCCCCACGATACACTTACCTGCCCTCCTGCTGAAAGTTTTGGCTTTTTTTTACAGGGAGTGCAGAATTATTAGGCAAATGAGTATTTTGTCCATGTCATCCTCTTCATGCATGTTGTCTTACTCCAAGCTGTATCGGCTCGAAAGCCTACTACCACTTAAGCATATTAGGTGATATGCATCTCTGTAATGAGAAGGGGTGTGGTCTAATGACATCAACACCCTATATCAGGTGTGCATAATTATTAGGCAACTTCCTTTCCTTTGGCAAAATGGGTCAAAAGAAGGACTTGACAGGCTCAGAAAAGTCAGAAATAGTGAGATATCTTGCAGAGGGATGCAGCAGTCTTAAAATTGCAAAGCTTCTGAAGCGTGATCATCGAACAATCAAGAGTTTCATTCAAAATAGTCAACAGGGTCGCAAGAAGCGTGTGGACAAACCAAGGCGCAAAATAATTGCCCATGAACTGAGAAAAGTCAAGCGTGCAGCTGCCAAGATGCCACTTGCCACCAGTTTGGCCATATTTTAGAGCTGCAACATCACTGGAGTGCCCCAAAGCACAAGGTGTGCAATACTCAGAGACATGGCCAAGGTAAGAAAGGCTGAAAGACGACCACCACTGAACAAGACACACAAGCTGAAACGTCAAGACTGGGCCAAGAAATATCTCAAGACTGATTTTTCTAAGGTTTTATGGACTGATGAAATGAGAGTGAGTCTTGATGGGCCAGATGGATGGGCCCGTGGCTGGATTGGTAAAGGGCAGAGAGCCCCAGTCCGACTCAGACGCCAGCAAGGTGGAGGTGGAGTACTGGTTTGGGCTGGTATCATCAAAGATGAGCTTGTGGGGCCTTTTCGGGTTGAGGATGGAGTCAAGCTCAACTCCCAGTCCTACTGCCAGTTTCTGGAAGACACCTTCTTCAAGCAGTGGTACAGGAAGAAGTCTGCATCCTTCAAGAAAAACATGATTTTCATGCAGGACAATGCTCCATCACACGCGTCCAAGTACTCCACAGCGTGGCTGGCAAGAAAGAGTATAAAAGAAGACAAACTAATGACATGGCGTCCTTGTTCACCTGATCTGAACCCCATTGAGAACCTGTGGTCCATCATCAAATGTAAGATTTACAAGGAGGGAAAACAGTACACCTCTCTGAACAGTGTCTGGGAGGCTGCGGTTGCTGCTGCACACAATGTTGATGGTGAACAGATCAAAACACTGACAGAATCCATGGATGGCAGGCTTTTGAGTGTCCTTGCAAAGAAAGGTGGCTATATTGGTCGCTGATTTGTTTTTGAATGTCAGAAATGTATATTTGGGAATGTGGAGATGTTCTATTGGTTTCACTGGTAAAAATTAATAATTGAAATGGGTATATATTTGTTTTTTGTTAAGTTGCCTAATAATTATGCACAGTAATAGTCACCTGCACACACAGATATCCCCCTAAAATAGCTAAAACTACAAACAAACTAAAAACTAATTCCAAAAACATTCAGCTTTGATATTAATGAGTTGTTTGGGTTCATTGAGAACATGGTGGTTGTTCAATAATAAAATTATTCCTCAAAAATACAACTTGCCTAATAATTCTGCACTCCCTGTATTTAGAAATCTAAAGCTAATATTGATTTTAAAATATATAATTTTTTTTACTGGTCTAGTAAATTCATCAAGACAATTTTTGCATCTTGGTAGTTTTTCTGTCATTGTTTTAGTTCATTTTTGAAATATGCAACAGGAGTAATGGATGTGGAATACTGTACTGTACTGTTCTAGCAATGGTGACTTGGAGGTTTGTAGTTTGCCCTGTAACAGGTGGGTTGATGATTCAAACTATGGCTCAGTCCGTGTGAGCTGTTTTGTCCTTGGTCCAGACATTTAACCCTCTGTGATTGCTGGGGGTGGTCGGAGGGATTGTTGGTGCCTGTGTCAGTGTACCTCCAGGGCAGCTGTGACTACAAGGTTGCTAATCACATCAGTGTGTAAATGTGTGTGTGTGCGATTGTACTGTAAAGTGCTTGGGAGTCCCTGAATTATAGAAGGGCTACACAAATGCAATAGTTTAACTTTTTTTACATTATACAACAGACAAAATTAACAAGACAATTGAAAACACTTTCTCTCATAGACAAGAATGGAATTTTAGTGACACCCCCTTTTGGAGCTCCATATCTAAGGTGTATCTCACTATGACTGTTTTTATAGGACCATAGCGTTTGCAAAACGGGATTTGCCGTGGCTCCCTGGGGAGGATTTTGGCATTTATAGTACTAAAGCTGAAGCTAGAATAAACTGGCATCAGGCACCTCTCAAACCAAGACGGGATAAAGGGAGGTTGCTGCCCCACCCCCACCCCCACCCCCCCGCATGTGACGTACATGGTTGCACATTCAGCGTCAGACGGAAGACACGTCAGACTGATGAAATTTCTTTTTCAGGATCTTTAGCTTTGATGTGACCTGCTTTTTGTCCCGCTTGACGCCCCACTCAGCCAGTGTTTTCACCACTCTGTCGAACAGCTGGCTGTCTCTCACCGTCCCCGTAAAAAGGTGACTAATCTGTTCATCCGCTCACACGGCCAAAAGCTCCATGGTCTCTGCGTCCGTCCAGTTTGCCATGTTGTAGGTGGTTAAAAGATACTAGTGAGAGGCCATGTTTATCAGTGTTTATATCTGTCAGGTTTATGCACCTAAGTCACCATATAACACGACTCAGCATCTGTTACATAAACACAGCTGCACACAGTTAGCTCATTAAAGGTTATCTAGCTAAAACTGGGAACATAAAATATCGTCGTTGGCTTATTTTGGCACGAAGCTGTTAGCTAACGCTTCACAATGCAACAAAATGATGACATTTCATCAACTTACCAGAGAAAATCCTTCCGAAACACCGAAAATGAACTGCAGTCAATGCAGGAGTGGGGGCCGTTTGGAACTATTCAAAGCTACATGAACCACGTGACTTCCCCATTCCATAGGAGTCTATTGGAGTGTTGTAACTCTCTACAGCTCTGACAGACAGAACCCTGCCCTCCTCTCCCAATGATTGGACAGGAATTCGAGTAACGTGATTGGTAGCTAAGACTCGTGCTCTCATTGGTTCCACCCAAGTTCCTCCCACTGACGCTAGAATCGAGACAAAAAGATTCGTAACACTGTAGATTTGAGGTTTGTACCTATAGAATGAAATGTGTGTTTTGAGAGTTTTGATTTCAAACATGTACATAGATTTTTTCAATTTGGAAGTCTGCTAGTTACAAAACGTCTGCTAGTTACAAAATACAACGTCCCTGTTACAAAACAAGAAATACAAGTACGAATTGAGAATTACAGCTCTCAGTCTTTAATTGTTACAAGTTTCAAACTAAGAGTATTCATTATTACACAAAGAACTTTCAGCGTCTAATCACACGATGAGTAGCAAGCAGTTGCACGAGTCAGCAATTGACAGATCGGCAGATCTCCACAGGTCATCCTTGGGTCACATTAGGTCCGATTTTAACACCCTTAAAGTCTCATGAGGGGACTTTACAATACAGCAACTGTTTAAGCATTGGAATGGTAAAATCATTAAGCATAAAACACGGCAAATGAAAACAATCTTTAATAATAATAAAAGCATAAAGCATGATAAATGAAAACATGAATAATAATTCTATCAATATCCCTTCCGGCCGGCACTTGGCGTGCAGTATACGTCATTAACGCGACCACCCTCTTTTGCGGGGGGGGGGTCGCTCCAAAGGGATTAGCGGGGCTGACATGCGTTTAGCCGTCAGAGGTGAGGGCCTCGTGTGGCAATATTACTACGAGGCTAAGCCCATCAGAATCGAGTTTTATCACCTTTCCCCTTTGCTCCGTGCCGCATTTACGAGACCCACAAATTCAGATTTATCACTCTGTAATGACGCGATGGTCTGTCTTATAAAAGGGGCTTATGGCTGTCTTAAATACCCAAGGGCGCTAGCACGTTCTTGACAAGTATGTTCTTGTTAAGAACACCAGAACGTCCGTTTTACCAAGTATGGGAGGACGAGGACTGCATTTGTAACAGAACCAGAAGCGCTGATAGTTTCTACGGTGAAAACAACAACCTGACATAAAAATAAAAGTCTAGTTTGTCCCTTAAATAACAAAAATAACAATGAATACATATTTGTATAATATTTGGTAAACCTTTGATTACAATGGATAAAATCTCCTGCTGTTAAATTAAGGAACCTGTCAAACAAGAATTTTACAGGTTACACATAATAATTTACAATAACAGACAACTTTCTTTAATTTGACAAAACTGTCTTTACATTTTTTTATTTTTTGTACACATTTCTTTAATTGTATTTCTGATATTAAACACTACAGTTATTAGCTTTCTCTTCTGCCTTTTGATGAACAATCATTGGTGATGCAATGCATTATGGGATACTTTGCTGCCCCAAGTCTGCAGTAGGATGCATTGATGCAATAATCCTCAATACAATGGGTGTTGCAAGAATCCATCCAGGAATTTTGACTATTTGCCATGGAGCGGTACTTGGGCCAGCGTTGGCATTTAGACGAGATACGCATACTGAGAAATGGCCCATAGACTCAGTTTAAACAGGTTGCAGAAAGCTGAATGTCAATTAAAATCTTGATTTTATACAATCACAGTTGTCTCTTGATAATTTTTCCACAAAAGGTTTCATCAACAGTTAATTGTGTCACACGCTCAAAAATTTTAACCGGAAAATCATTTTCAGACGGATTTTTCTTACTCCCACAAAGCTTTTAGCGGAGATTCAAATTCTGCATTAAAATGTAGGCATGTTTCTGTCCTTTCACCTACCATGTCTCTCGCTGCTGAAGGACAAAGTTTTTTCTTTCAAATCCTCCTATATGCCTTTTCCTTCTTATTGGCTAAGCTTGCTTTCAGTGATTAGGGGAAACAAGTATGATGTTACTACAGTTACGGCAATGGACCTTTAGTGTTACTATGGTGATCGTAATGAACCACTGGCTGCAGCTTTAACATCTTTCTTGCTCGCTGTTCTGTTAACATTTCCTATACATTTTTCACATGAAACTATTGACATTTTATCTTACGTTGATGTTGGATTTGTGGATAATATACTGTTTAATTCTTTTTTTAAACTCTCAGATATGTTACTTTTTTTAAACACCTTTTTTAAGAACGAATACCCTACGATATAGGTGTTGAAACACACTAAAGATACAATTCTGTACTTGTGTACAGACATTTGTCTTTGGCAGTGATTAAATGTGACAGAGTGGTGGATGAAGTCAAGTGGCCTTATTTTTAACAGTTTTTAAAAATGCAAATGTCTGCGCGCCTTTCACCTTGGTCTGAGTCCCCAGAGATGTTTTTCAGGACCTGAGAAAAACCGTTCATGCTTGAAATCAAACAAATGTCATAGAGTGTTAGCAGATTCACACGAGAGGCAATGTGATGAAAGTGTGTTTCTTTTAGAGGTAGTTACTGAGTGTCATCGTTATGCTGCTATAAAGTATTGTTTTCCAAATGATAAAGGGTTTGTGAATAAAATTATTGAATTCAAGCTCTTTAAACTCCAGATAATTCATTACATTTGAAAAACACTTAACAAGATTTTTATCCATATTTATTTGATGCATTTCTTGCTTTAAAAGTGAACAAATCTGAATAAGTTGCCTTGAGTTCATAATTTTAATAATAATGTTTCATTGTGACAAAACAAACTGTTTTTGGCTGCATTCATGGATTTTCCTGCCTCAGCTGCAAATTTAGAGTTTTACTTTGAAAATCCTGTGGAATCCTTGTGGGGCAGCAGTGGCTCAGGAGGGAGAGCCTGGGTTGCCTCATGATCGGAGGGTCATGGGTTCGATTCCAGCTCCCGCCAGAAGTATCCTGCTGTTGTGTCCTTGGGCAAGACACTTCACCCAACTTGCCTGTGTTATGGGCCATTCCCACCTGTACCGGGTCGGCCCGGGCCGGGTAGCGTAGGTTGTTTACATATCTGGGTGGCCTGGAATTTTCCCGGGCCAACCAAGGCTCATTCTCGGCCCTCTTCCCGAGGGGTACTGCTTCAGGCCGACCAGGGCCAACACGCCCACTGCTGACAGCAAATTCACACCTTCCATTAGAGCAAGCCTCTGATTGGTGGTTAGAATCAGCCCATTCACACCTTCCATTAGAGCAAGCCTCTGATTGGTGGGTAGAATCAGCCCATTCACACCTTCCATTAGAGCAAGCCTCTGATTGGTGGGTAGAATCAGCCCACATGGGCTTAAGGCAAGGATGTGTGGAATCAACCGGGCCAGGCTGGGGCCGACTGGGGCTACCCGGCCCGGGCCGACCCGGTACAGATGGGAATGGCCCATTAGTGGTGGTCAGAGGGGCCGACGGTGCCAAATGGCAGCCTCGCCTCTGTCAGACCTCCCCAGGGCAGCTGTGGCTACAAGTAGCTTACCATCACTAGCAGTGTGTGAATGTGCGAGTGTGTGAAAGCGTCTTTGGGTGTCTAGAAAAGCGCTATATAAGTTCAATGCATTATTATTATTATTATTATTAAAGCCTCAGTGGTAACAGTTTGCATCATCAGGCCCAGCTCCTCTCCCAGAAGCTAGAATAAGTATCCAAGGCTTCAGTTAAATCACTATTTCTGAAATGGCTCAGCTTGTGTGAACTAACACAACCGCAGCACCTTGTCTGTGTCACACCCTGTCCTGTCTCCCCATTTGGTTCAGCCTGTGTCTCTGTTGATTTCTCCCACATGCCTCTCGTTTCCCAAGCTCCCAGCCCTCCTGTATTTAAACCCCTCCAGTTCTGTGTCTCATGTTACCTCATTGTTTCCATGTCCTGCGTGCATAAATCATTAAAACCCTTTAAGTTTTCCAGTTTGTCTGCCTGCCTGCTTCCTCCCCAGCATTTGGATCCTCTCCTCTGCTCCACTCACCGGCACGTCCTGACAGTCTGTGTTAGAAACTTCTTTGGGTTTTAGCATGAACCTGTCTGATTACAGGGAAACCTACTTTTGACCAACATGTTTTTGTGACATTGATTTTCTGCACTGTTTTATATTGAACAGCTCCACGAGTCTTTATTGTAACAACACTTTCTCCACCGCACGCATATCTGTCCTCCGTCTTTTTCATACAGTCATTTTTCCTCCATACTCACCCTGCCCTTTATTTTGTGCTGTGGTTCTTGAGCATGCTCCGCATGCTTTTGACTTGTGATAAAGTCCTGCCTCCTATTTTGATTGACAGCCACAGCTATATAGATTTAAACTCAAAATGGGTGACTGTCCATAATGCAGGACAGAGTCTCGTTTAGTCAACATTAGGGTTGTTTTCACAGGCTTGAAATAAAACATTTAACTTAACTGTCCTTAAGCACCTTTCTTTCACCTTTTCTCTCACTCTACTTTGGACTGCCGTCTCTAATTTGCCTTTTGTTTCATGATATATGAATTGATTTTGAACTCTGATTAGTATAAGTGCACAAATTTAGGCTATACAGTATCTATCTCACATGCTTTACATAATTTAAACATATTAAAAAAAACAAATTCTGCTTTTTGCGGATGATGTGGTCCTCCTAGCTTCATCCAGCTCTGACCTTCAGCTCTTGCTGGGTAGATTCGCGGCCGAATGTGAAGCGGCTGGGATGAGGATCAGCACCTCCAAATCTGAGACCATGGTTCTCGACCGGAAAAGGGTGGCTTGCCACCTCCGGGTCGGGGGAGAGGTCCTACCTCAAGTGGAGGAGTTTAAGTATCTCGGGGTCTTGTTCACGAGTGAGGGTAGGAGGGATCGGGAGATCGACAGGCGGATTGGTTCGGCGTCTGCAGTGATGCGGACGCTGAGCCGATCTGTCGTGGGGAAGAGGGAGCTGAGCCAGAAAGCCAGGCTCTCGATTTACCGGTCGATCTACGTCCCAATCCTCACCTATGGTCATGAGCTTTGGGTAATGACCGAAAGAACGAGATCGCGGATACAAGCGGCCGAAATGAGTTTCCTCCGTAGGGTGGCCGGACTCAGCCTTAGAGATAGGGTGAGGAGCTTGGACATTCGGGAGGGACTCGGAGTAGAACCGCTGCTCCTCCGGATCGAAAGGAGCCAGTTGAGGTGGTTTGGGCATCTGGTCAGGATGCCTCCTGGACGCCTCCCCGGGGAGGTGTTTCGGGCATGTCCTGCCGGCAGAAGGCCCCCGGGTCGACCCAGGACACGTTGGAGAGGTTACATCTCCAATCTGGTCCGGGAACGCCTTGGGGTCCTGCCGGAGGAGCTGGTGGACAAGGCCGGGGAGAGGACGGCCTGGAGCTCCCTAATTGGTATGCTGCCCCCGCGACCCGGACCCGGATAAGCGGAGGAAGACGAAGACGAAGACGAAGAAATTCTGAAGGTGTGGCGGTTTTTAATTTGCTGTGGCGGTGTGCCACAACCAATTGCATGTAGAGGAAACCCCAGAAAAGAATCTTAACATGTTTATTTATGCGGTGAAATTGGTATTTTTAACATGGGAGTCAATGAGGATTTGCTCGCTTCTGACACCAGCCCCCAGCGGATGAGGGTGGAGCTGAAAATTTTCTCACTTCCGTGGTCGCTTCAATTTCATACCAGTATTATGGGGGCTTGGTATAAACTCAAGCTGATAAAAATGACTAGTTTTTAAGAACAACAGCTCAATACTAACTGTAATATTTTTTCATATACTGTGCCTACCTTTGCTCCCAAAGATTTAAAGTCATATGATCTGGATCCTTTAAATGGTAAAATAGCTTTTGGGCACATCTCTAAGGGTTAAGAGGAGCTAATTGTGGCAAAAATATAGCTGTTTTTTCATGTTTATGACCACCTCTCTAAGATTTAAAACCTAGACTTTTCAAGCTCTTGTCTTTGAGAACATGGCTGTAATGAAAACCAGACCTCTTTAAAACACAAAAAGTGGCTCCTTAATGCCTTAGTCTGTCACTTTATTTTAGGATGGTTATTGAGAATTCCATATTTGCAAACAGCCTTTCAGTTCAGATTAAAACGACTTTGAAAAGAAGAAGTTCTGCGATTTATTTTTTTCTGCATCACTTAAAAAAGGATATCAAGATCCTCCAGCAATCCCTACTGATGTTAGCTGGAGTGAGTCTATTGCACGAACCTGCCATCTCTCCTCCTGAATCCCAGGCGGATCCCTTTCAGTATGGTTAAGAACCATTTTTGTGTTATAAAACTCGGCCATAATGTAATCACTGAGACACTTTGATAGCAGCAGACCACTCTTGAGAAGCACACCACTGAGCAGTTTACAGAAATGCTCTTGTCACATCACTTGTGCGAGCCTAAGGATTTTTGAATTTTCAGCATGAGTAGTTTAGTCTGCAATTTTGACTTGGATTATCCCCCGATGGGGACAAATTTTAAAGCACCAGCTTGCCCCTTGCATGATCTGAGTCCACTGAGGGATTCCCAGGGCTGGCTTTTGCATCTGTCTCTTCAATTACCTGTGACAATGCTCCCTGGTGGTAAGTTATTTGGAGAGTCAATACCCGTATCTCTTGAATCTCAACTACAATTTGTAGACTTACTGGATCTGAACATAAAACTTATATGGAAACAAGCAAAATCCTGATGCACCACAGAAAAGAAAAGTGATGTTACTGATAAAATATTGACGAGTACCACCACAACAGTTATTTATTTGTCAGTGCTGCCACAGATTTTGGTCTTTAAGCAATGGCGGGGGACAAGTATAAAATGAAAAGGGGAAAAGATCTTTTTCTATGGATGCCTTTATTGGTGCCTTGTCTCAAAAATATAGAAACAAAAGTACAACTTTGTCCTAAATGGTTTAGTTTAACTGTGTTTTGACATCTGTAGTTTAGTTCCTCTGGTTCAAATCAGTTCATAATTTGGTTAATCACAATAGTTTCAGCAATTGTGCAAATGATTTATGTTTATGTTTATGTATTTAGCAGACACTTTTGTCCAAAGTGACTTACAAGCGATAATCGGCATATTGCCCTTGAGGCTAACAACAACAATAACAACAACAACATTGACATCAGTCATGGAGAGTAGGAAACAAGGAGTGGATAGTAGAGAGGGGGCACGGGTGCAGGCAAGGTGCTAGTTAAGAAGTTGCTCTCTGAAGAGCAGGGTCTTCAGGAGTTTCATGAAAATTGAAAAGGAAGCCGCAGTTGGAATTTTGCCATTAAATGTCATGTATGTCATATAAAGTTTTGTGTCAAATAACAATTGGGAATTTATACATTTTAGTTATATCGTATGCAATAGTTTTAGCATTTATAAGAAAAACGTTGTCTTGTTCAGCACACATGTGCATCTCAGAATAATATTAAAAAAAAAACAGTTTCTCAGTGAACCAGACCTTTAAAACCAGTATCACATTCATGTATAACAGTGTGGGCGAGCATTTTGCTGTGGATGCTTCTTGCTATTTGTGAAAAACTGGACAGTACATAAAGTTAGGAAACATTGAATACACTAACCATAGACCTAATCCACCATTCAACCTAACTGTACATGTTGTGATTATGTAATATGCATGTAACTGAATTAAACCAGAACAGAGAAGTGTTTCTACCCGGACAGCTTTGGATTTGACACACTCTGAGCCTGCTTGCTTTAGTGTGTATTCATAAAAATAACCAGAAGAGATGGTTTGAAGTGCAGGGCTTTGGAGAAGCCCCTTTGGGTCATGACAGGTGGCTGCTCACACTGAGTCAGGTTCTGTTGGGGCGACGGTGGCACAGGAGTTAAGTGCTCGCCCCGTAATCGGAAGGTTGCTGGTTCGAGTCCCGCTCAGTCTGTCGCTGTCGTTGTGTCCTTGGGCAAGACACTTAACCCACGTTGCCTGCTGGTGGTGGTCGGAGGGACTGGTGGCGCCAGTGCTCGGCAGCCTCGCCTCTGTCAGTGCGCCCCAGGGCAGCTGTGGCTACATTGTAGCTCATCCCCACCAGTGTGTGAATGTGTGTGTGAATGGGTGAATGACTGATTGTGTTGTAAAGCGCCTTGGGGGGTTTCAGGACTCTAGAAGGCGCTATATCAAATACAGGCCATTTACCATTTACCATTCATCCTGTTAAAGGGGAGTTTTCCTCTCCACTGTTGCTACATGCTGGCTTAGTATGAGGATTGCTGTAAACTGCTTGGTGACAATTTTTACGGTGAAACATAACACAGCGCCGAACTCGACGTGGTCTCATCGGCCTGACCCAGCGACATCGGGCCCAGAGTGGCTCCATCGGCCCGGCAGCGCCGAACCCGGTGTGATTATATCAGCCGGCCCAGCGTGGTTCCATCCGCCTGGCCCGGCAGCGCTGAACCCGGCGTGGTATCATCGGCCCGACCCAGCGGCACCGAGCCCAGAGTGGCTCCATCGGCCCGGTCCGGCAGCGCCGAACCCGGTGTGATTATATCAGCCGGCCCAGCGGCACCGGGCCCGGTGTGGTTCCATCCGCCTGGCCCGGCAGCGCTGAACCCGGCGTGGTTACACCGGCCCAGCCCAGCGTTACCGAGCTCAGCGCGGTTCCATTGGCCCGGCCCAGCAGTGCCAAACCCGGCATAGTTCCGCCGACGGGGCCTAGCAACACCGACTCCGGAGGGGTCCTGCTGAGCCAGGCCCAACAACATTCATCGCATCGCGGTGAGCACGGTACCAGAGGACGATGGTTGCAGATGAGTGGAAGAGATGCCAGGGGGAAGAGCTGGTGGACGAGGTAAAGAAATGGCCACAGAAGACCTGGAGGAGATCAAACGATCTCTGAACTTTATGTCAGATGAACTGTCAAAAATAACATCACAGCAGGATCGGTTATTGAGACTGATGGAGGAGGTGAAAGAGCTTAAAATGCTGTTAACTAAAAAAGATAAGAAGATTTCAGCCTTAGAGCAAAGAGTTTGATGAACTTGAACAATATACAAGACGAGAGGATTTGTTGATAATGGGACTAGAAACCCGACACAGAAGCTATGAAAAAGCAGTAGCAAATCATGACTCAGCAGAAGAGGCTTCAGACAAAGAACGTGAGACACTAAAACAGCAAGTTGTTACTTTTCTGCACAGCAAGAACATAACTATTCAAAGAGATGCTATATCAATATGTCATGCACTGCCTAAAACATTTAGAGAAAGCTAAACCAACTATTATTATAAGGTTTACCAGCAGAAAACAAAGAAACAGCGTTCTGTTACAAGCTTACAAGCTAAGAGGCACCAATGTACATTGAACATTTAACCAAAAGAAATGGGACAATAGCTAGAGAAGCACGGATGCTAAAAAAGCAGAAAAAATTGTAGCTGCATGGACAAGGAACGGGAGTGTATGGATCAGAGAACAAGAAGGGTCACAGGCTAGGATAATAAAGGAGCTGGGAGAACTGGAAAAATGTAATAAACAGTGAAAGTTGGAAGAGGGATGTAGAATAAAGTAAAATCTCATATAGCATCACATAATTGAAATAGAAGTAAACCACAAGCATATGGATGTAACAACAAATACATATGAGGAACTAGAATACAAGATATATGACCCTGGAAAGGAACTAGAAAATAATTTGTACATATATATGAATAATAAATGTGAATATTTTAGTGAACAAGAACTAAGTGATTCAGTTTTGATAGAAGGTACAGTCTCGATCATTCACTTCAATAGTAGAAGTTTGTATTGCAATTACTCTAAAATTTTGGATTATTTAACACAAAATAAAAAACCATTTCAAATCATTGCTATAACAGAAACATGGTTAAAAGAAGGAGATGAGGAGGAGGTACAAATAGAGTGGTATGAAATGTACTTTATCAATCGGAATAATAAAAAAGGTGGTGGTGTTGCACTGTATGTATGTCACAATTTAAAAAGTAAAGTCATTCATAACATGTCAACAGCCATCCAATATCTTAGGTGTGTTCTTGCTGTGTCGTATTTCTAATTCCATGCTGTAGTTCTTTTTTAAAACACAGAACAGTTTTGTTACCTGTTTTCCCGCTACGTTTCGTTTGCGGCTGCAAACGTGTGTGTGTGTGTGTGTGTGTGTGTGTGTGTGTGTGTGTGTGTGTGTGTGTGTGTGTGTGTGTGTGTGTGTGTGTGTGTGTGTGTGTGTGTGTGCGTGTGCGGCACAGCTCTATGAGTCGCTCCAGTCCCTGCGTCTCGTTATTGGCGCTATTTAAACCAGTGTCGTAAAATTACTTCTGCCCAGCCCAGATGTGCCCATATGTGCACCCGTGAGCCGTGGTTCCACTGGATCGCGTCTGACCTCTGACAGACGTACTCTGAACTTCAGATCTTCAGCGCGCTGTTAATAGCCTGACACGTTTAGAATGCTGTCCCACAGTCAGTGTGCTAATATAATAATATAATAATGCTAAAATGCTGAGATGGGAATCATTTCTTGATTTATTTTGTTACATCCACAATGTTCAGTGTGTGAGGTTTACAATGTCAGAACACCTGCATGAGACAGGGTGTTAATTGCAATCTGCCAGAATGACTCACCACCTTCAGATTTCTCCAATATCGTTAAAAATGATCAAATACGGAACATATCTTGCTATTAACAGCGTGCACAGGTCAGAGTGCTGAAGCTCAGAGTGCATTATTATTATGAAGCTAGGGCACATACGGAGGACACACACACACACACACACACACACACACACACACACACACACACACACACACACACACACACACACACACACACACACACACACACACACACACACACACACACACACACACACACACACACACACACACACACACACACACACACACACACACACACACAAGCAAAATATACTTGTTCTCAATTGCATTTATTGGGCCCACTTACTTTTTCTTAGGCCCACCCATAAATGAGTTTCTGGCTACGCTGATGGTGACATATGACAGACTTCTCTGAGCTCTGCAGCCATTACACTTTTCACCTTGCGCAAACCCTAGCGGCAGCTCCCACACCCCCAGGGGTGCGCGCACCACACTTAGGGAATCCCTGTTTTATAGGAATATTATGTAGTCAATATGACAAAAACTGTAAAACAAAAACTCAAACAAAAAGAGGGAGGATGAAAAAACCATGGATGTTAAAAGGCCTGCTGAATGCCTGTAAGAAAAAAAAATACATTGTGTAGATTTTTTTTTTAAACTAAGAACAAGTGAAGCAGAATGGAAATACAAAAAATATAAGAATAAATTAGTTTATATAATCAAAAGACAAAAAAAAGGATTATTATAGCAATTTATTAGAAAAAACAAAACAAAAATAATATTAGAGCAACTTGGGGAATCATAAATAATGTCATAAAAAGCAATAAAATAGCTTCAACTGTTCCAAATTATTTTGAAAACGGACAGTCTGAAATTAGTGAAACCATTAAAATAGTGAATGAATTTAACAATTATTTTTTTACTAATGTGGGACCTGACTTGGCAAAAAACATTCCAAAAAGAACTAAGTATAGTACAGGCGAGAATGTCAAAAGCAATAAAAACAGTATATATTTAAGTCCAGTAACTAGTGATGAAATAAGAAATATTATCAATAAATGCATCAATTAAAAAGTACTGACTGTGATGGTTTAGACATAACATTAATAAAAAATATAACAGAAAGTATTATTCATCCATTGACTTACATATGTAATTTATCTTTTGTAACAGGGACATTTCCTAACAGGATGAAAATTGCAAAAGTCATACCACTTCATAAAAGTGGAAACAAACATATCTTTTCCAACTATAGACCAATATCTTTATTGTCACAATTCTCAAAAATACTAGAAAAATTATATGTTGCTAAGTTGGACCGATTCCTGATCAAAGAAGAGATATTACATGACAGTCAGTATGGTTTTAGAACAAATCATTCAACATCCATGGCATTAATGGAATTAACAGAAGAAATATCGGAAGCCACTGACAAAAAACTCATCTCATAAGTGTCTTTATTGATTTAAAAAACCATTCGATACAGTGGATCATAAAATTCTTATTAAAAAACTGTAAATATGGCATCACATGGATGACCCTAAAATGGATAATAAGTTTAACTGATAGGCAGCAAGATGTTCAAATAAACAACACAAAATCACATATAAGAAACATTACTTGTGGTGTACCACGAGGGTCAGTATTGGGCCCTAAAATATTTATCATTTATATAAATGACATTAATGAGGTATCCAATATATTAAAATGCACCTTATTTGCAGATGATACAGCTTTTTATTATTCCAAAGATAATGTTGAGCAGATGATAGAAATGATACAGAGATGAAAAAAAATTAACTATGTTTTGATGGGAACAAACTATCATTTAACAGTGATAAATCATGTTTAATGATATTTAGTAATACATATTCAAATAATGAAATTTTATTAAATATAGATGAGATTAATATTAAAAGAGTTAAAGAAGTCAAGTATCTGGGAGTCATCATTGATGAAAAAATGTATTGGAAACTACATATAAACAGTGTCAAAACTAAAATATCTAAAACTATTGCACTGTTACATAGAGCAAAATGGTTACTTGATAATAATTCACTATATTTGTTATATAACTCACTGATCATACTGTACCTGAACTACTGCATTGAAATCTGGGGAACAACATATAAAACCTACACAAATTCCATTTAAATGTTACAGAAAAAAGCAATAAGAATAATCACAAGGAGCAACTACAGAGATCCGTCCAATCCATTATTTATAAAATTAAAAACAAAAATTCTATGATCTGGTGGACTACAATATTTTTAAAATTATGTATATTGCAAACAAAGGGTACGCACCTGCATGTTTAATCAAGCGATTTACAAAAAGACATAGCAAATATGATTTAAAAGGACATGAATTATTAAATATACCTAGACATAGGATACTCATAAAGGAACATTGTGTGTCTATGTATGGAGTTAAAATGTCAAATAAATTAAATACTGAAATCAAGAATGCAAAAAAAAAAAAAAAGACTTTCAAAAAAGATAAAAAATGAAATGATTAACTTATATAGATCTGTTACATAAGTGCGTGAGGGGAGGGGGGTTGGAGGGGGGGGGGGTGAAATAAAAAAATGAAAAAAAAGGGGAAAAAGGGAACAAGTCTATGTATGCATATGTGTATATTTGTAGGTATATATGTATATAACTTTATGCTTCTTTCTGTGTAACTTGTTTTGTCTCTTTTTTTTTCAATTCATGGGTTGAGGTTGTGTCGGCCAACCAGTCCAGAAACTATATTGTTCAAATTTTTTAAGAATCATATGCTTGTTTCATTTGTATTAATGCTATTTTAGTTAAAAGGGGCAGATAACATAAGTTTTTCTTCTTTCTGTCCCCTTTTTCATTTTGGCTTTTAGCAATGTAGTTTTGTATTTTTATTTTAATGTCAATAAATGAGAATAAAGTTGAAAAAAAAAACATTAAAATAATAATACAATTTTTCAACGACCATTGAACTTTTTTAACAATATGGTTGTCTTCATTAGCAAAACTGTGATGGATAAACATTACTGATGTTTGTTTAGATTCCTCTTAAAGAAGTATCGTTTATCAAATTCGGTTGGGCTGCAATGATATATTAGTATGCTGGAGGTATCTCAGACTCGGGCTTCACTGAAAGTAATGTGCAGAGTTTACTCAAGTCTAGCCGAGTCCTTGCGAGAGAATACACTTGTTGCATCATAACAGTTTCTGAAGCCGAGAGAATCCCAAATGTGGATTGTTGTCATATCCTTGAACCCTTCTCAAGCAAGGCCGAATAATGCTAAGAGACCACCACCAGAACAGAATGTTGAATCCCAATGGACAGAGATTCCATGGTGTTTGTTTGGGATATCGGTCTTGGTGATTATTATTATATATTTTTTAATGTAAACACCTTATTTCTTAGACTAAACAAAAACTACCAAACAAATATATCAGTTTTATCCGTTAGGTTAGAATTACCTCCAGGTTATTTCTGTGATGTATATTTTGTAAAAATGGTCATTTTTGCTTTTGTGAATCATTTCCCCATATTCTGGTAAAACACTCAGATGTGTTATCCCTTTATTATGTAAGTTACCATATCTATTCACTTGTGCACACTTTTAATCTTTATTTGTAGCCTAAACCTGAAAATCGAAAAAAAAAAAGGACATAATTATTGTAAGGATTTAATTTACATCTATTTAATGAACCATTAGACATGAGATTCCATAGTGAATATGTAATCAATCTTATGGATCTCTGGGTACTTTTAACCAGAAGATTGGAACTTTTTATTGCAGGGATTATGTAACACTTCGTATTAACTGAGAGACAAGAGAAGAGAGAGTCACCTTTAAAATGTTTAAGAAGATTTATTTCTAAACAATTTTAAACAAGACTAACTCTAAACTCTAAGTGATGAATTGATCTTGGTGTGAATGAGACGTGAGATGAATGGTGTATGTGTGAGTGATGTTGTCATCAGAACTCTCGTATCCAGAGAAGCAAGTCTTGAGTGATGCAGTGATGTTTTGCTCTTAAGCTATGATCAGAGTTTCATAAACACATAAGAAGCCATTTCGTTGCTCCACACATACCCTTAAAATGAGACCTCCGTACAGATCCAGACTGCCAGGTCCTCGAACCCCCCTTTCGGTACCGGAGCCGATGAAACAGCGTCAGCAGTAGGACAGACTAGTCTTGGGATTGTCTCCAGGAAAAACGACAGTTGGTTGACAGCGTCAGATGGACCCGGAGGGTCAGTGAGTTCAGCTTTTATTCTGAAAGGAACCGTTGCTTGGTTGGTAAAGTGCAACATATTTCATCCAGCTTGTTGGTTCTTTGCTTAAAAAGGAAGTCCGGGTGACCGGTCCGATACTTCTCCTAGATTGTGGTGAACTGACCTAAGATGGTGTGGGACTGGTTTTATTAATCTGGATGTTTAGATTTACGGTTAAATCAAAGTTGGACAGATTTATAAACACCACAGAGACTATGCCACGCTTCAGAAAGGAAGGTTCTGATTGGGTGAGTAAAAGCAATGTGTCATGTGTTTACGTGTAATCAGGATGTCTAGTGCAGCTAGATTAAAGTCATATTACTTATTAAAACTTACTAATCATTGTCATTTCACAGATTGGTCCACATTATTATTGGACTAACACTTTGTTTGATTAGCTTTATTAAAAATAGAAAACGTTCTTTGATTTATTAAAGAGAAAGAGTCCTTTGTCTTCATTCTTCTCTTGAGCTGGAAAGGAAGCATTTTTACAAGCAAATGCATGACCATGAGGCAGTCTCATGCAGATTAGTTCTGTGTCAGAGACATCTGAGGAGAGAGGGTAAATAACCTTCGGTGGAATAGCTCCTTCATCACGTTACATTATATAGTTTTCTATTACAGTGGAAAAATTTAGTTTTCAAAATATTACATAGTTACAAAAAAATAAGATAATAAAAGTATTTAAAAGTTTAACAAGTGAAAAAGTGAATACTAAGTAAAAGGCTTTTAAAAGTAGCAAGAAGTATGAAATTTAGAACAAAAATGTTTTAAATATTTTTATATAGCATCAAATCACATTTAGTCATCTTAAGGCATTTCACATACTGTAGTAAACATTCCAATTGAGTTCAGTTCATTACAGAGTAAAATATAAAGTAGAAATCTCATTATTATCATCATTATCCCCAGAAGAGATTTTCTGACTCCAAGATTATGCCAATTAGGGGACACTTCACAATAAGTGTCCCTTTATTAAAATACTTAGTGCATTGCTAAATAATCCAGAGGGTTACTTTGTCATTTCACTTTTTTTCCGAGAAGTTCTGACTGGAATATGGGAGGAACAAGCTTATAAATGTTAGATTATGCATATAACCACTGTTCCCTAAAGGAGAGGAACGAGGTACAACAAAGGTAATATGGGACATCACGCCCTCCTGTGGCCTGGCTGAAGACGCATCTAATCACCCCTGTTAACGCATTTCTTAGTTCGATAGCCGCTCTTCACCAAGCTAGGCTGTGAAGGGGGCAGACTGGTCTAAGACGCTGTTGTAGGTGCGTTTTGTTGGACTGGGCATGGGCGGAGCTTCACTGAAACAGTTTTATTTCTGGGTATAAACTCAAGCTGATAAGTCTTTCTTTCTTTCTTTCTTTCTTTCTTTCTTTCTTTCTTTCTTTCTTTCTTTCTTTCTTTCTTTCTTTCTTTCTTTCTTTCTTTCTTTCTTTCTTTCTTTCTTTCTTTCTTTCTTTCTTTCTTTCTTTCTTTCTTTCTTTCTTTCTTTCTTTCTTTCTTTCTTTCTTTCTTTCTTTCTTTCCAAAGGTACTATGAGACATATAACACCTGGGCTGAGAACGCAATCTATATGTCATCTCCTAACTTTAGTAGTAGCTCATCCTGTGCACCCTCTCTAGTGTGGCTGGAACCAGCTCCACTGGAGGAAAGGCATAGAGGAGAACATTGGGCCTCGGGTACACCAGAGTGTCCGTCCTCATTTAAGTAGTCTGGTTCTTCAAGCAGAAGAACAGAGTACAGAGTGTGTGTTTGCGAGTGATGCAAACAGATCCACCACCGTTCTGCCAAACCTTGTCTAGACCTGGGATGCCACAAGTGGGTGAATCTTCCTTTACTTTGCCAGGTGTCTGTCCCTGGAGAGCAGGTGCACCCCATGGGTCATGCAACTGGGGACATAAGCTTCTCTGAAACAAGAGATTCTGATTGCAATAATTTGGCAATGTGTGTGTTAGATTTAGCAGAGGAAGGGAGCATGTTCCTCCCTGTATGACATCTTCTCATGGCATGTTCCTCCCTGTACGTTTCTTCCTCTATGACATGTTCTTATGGCATGTTCCTCCCTGTATGCTCCTCCCTGTATGACACTACATTTGTGATGTCTGTACGTACCAACACATGCTGGTCTCTCAGGTAAGGACTGAAATGTTTCAGAGCCAGAAACACGGCTGACAGGTCTACATAGTTTATACGAAACCCCATTTGTGTTGTTTGTGCTCCTCCTTGAACCGTCACCTTATCGTGGTGGAGGATTTTGAGTGCCCTAATGATCCTAGGAGCTATGTTGTCTGGGGCACTTAGTGCCCCTGGTAGGGTCTCCCATGACAAATTGGTCCTAGGTGAAGGGTGAGACAAAGAACGGTTCGAAGGATCTTTCATGGCGGTTAAAACGAAGAGTCGGAGTACCCGGCCCGGAGGGTTACCGGGGTCCCACCCTGGAGCCAGGCCTGGGGTTGGGGCCCTTGAGCGAGCGCCTGGTGGCCGGGCTTTCGCCCATGGGGCCCGGCCGGGCCCAGCCCGAACCGGATACATGGGCTCGTCCAACTGTGGACCCACCACCCGCAGGAGGAACATGAAGGGTCCGGTGCAATGCGAATCGGGTGGCAGACCAAGGCGGGAGCCTTGGCGGTCCAATCCCCGGACAAGAAAACTAGTTTTTGGGACATGGAACGTCACCTCGCTGGCGGGGAAGGAGCCGGAGCTTGTGGCAGAGGTTGAGCGGTACCGGCTAGATATAGTCGGACTCACCTCGACACATTGCATTGGCTCTGGAACCCGAGACCTGGAGAGGGGTTGGACACTCTCCTTTGCTGGAGTTGCTCCGGGTGAGAGGCGGAGGGCTGGGGTTGGCTTTTTGTTAGCCCCGAGACTCTCTGCCTGTGTGTTGGGGTTTACCCCGGGGGACAAGAGGGTAGCTTCCTTGCGCCTTCGGGTCGGGGAACGGGTCCTGACTGTTGTTTGTGCTTATGGGCCAAATATCAGTTCAGAGTACCCACCCTTTTTGGAGTCCCTGGGACGAGTGCTAGATAGTGCTCCATCAGGGGACTCCATTGTCCTGCTGGGGGACTTCAATGCTCACGTGGGCAATGACAGCTTGACCTGGAGGGGTGTGATTGGGAGGAACGGCCCACCTAATCTGAACTCGAGCGGTGTTTTGTTATTGGACTTCTGTGCAAGCCGCAGTTTGGCCATAACGAACACCATGTTCGAACATAAGGATGCCCACCGGTACACTTGGTACCAGGGCAGCCTAGGTCACAGGTCGATGATAGATTTTGTAGTCGTATCATCTGACCTGCAGCCGTATGTTTTGGACACCCGAGTGAAGAGAGGGGCGGAGCTGTCAACTGATCACCACCTGGTGGTGAGTTGGATCAGATGGCAAGGGAACGTGCCGCGTAGACCTGGCAGACCCAAACGCATAGTGAGGGTCTGCTGGGAACGCCTGGCAGAAGAACCTGTCAAGACGGTCTTCAACTCCCACCTCCGGCAGAACTTTGACCACGTCCCGAGAGCAGTGGGGGACATTGAGTCCGAGTGGGCCTTGTTCCACTCTGCGATTGTCGAGGCGGCTGTTGCTAGCTGTGGTCGTAAGGTGGCCGGTGCCAGTCGTGGTGGCAACCCCCGTACCCGTTGGTGGACACCAGAGGTTCGGGGAGCCGTCAGGCTGAAGAAGGAGGCCTACAGGGCGTGGCTGGTCTGTGGGTCTCCGGAGGCAGCAGACAGGTACCGGATAGCCAAGTGGAGTGCAGCAGTGGCAGTTGCCGAGGCAAAATCTCGGGCGTGGGAGGAGTTTGGTGAGGCCATGGAGAAAGACTATCGATCGGCTCCAAAGAGGTTCTGGCAAACTGTCCGGCGCCTCAGGAGAGTAAGGCAGCAACTCGCTCACACTGTTTACAGTGGGGATGGGGAGCTGCTGACGTCAACTGAGGCTATAGTCGGACGGTGGAAGGAATACTTTGAGGAGCTCCTCAATCCCACCAATGCGCATTCCGAGGAGGAACCAGAGCTGGGAGGCCTGGGGATGGACTGTCCGATCTCGGGGGCAGAAGTTGCTGAGGTAGTCAAACAACTACACAGCGGCGGAGCCCCGGGGGCGGATGAGGTTCGTCCTGGGTATCTCAAGGCTATGGATGTTGTAGGGCTGTCATGGTTGACACGTCTCTACAACATTGCGTGGTCATCGGGGGCAGTTCCTAGGGAGTGGCAGACCGGGGTGGTGGTCCCCATCTTTAAGAAGGGTGACCTGAGGGTGTGTTCCAACTATAGGGGGATCACACTCCTCAGCCTCCCTGGAAAGGTCTACTCCAAGGTACTGGAGAGGAGGGTCCGATCGATAGTTGAATCTCAGATAGAGGAGGAGCAATGTGGTTTTCGTCCTGGCCGTGGAACTGTGGACCAGCTCTATACCCTTGCAAGGGTGATGGAGGGGGCATGGGTGTTTGCCCAACCAATCCACATGTGCTTTGTGGATTTGGAGAAGGCTTATGACCGTGTCCCCAGGGGCACCCTGTGGGGGACGCTCCAGGAGTATGGGGTGGGTGGCTTTCTGTTAAGGGCCATTCAGTCCCTTTACCAGAGGAGCGTGAGTTTGGTCCGCATAGCCGGTAGTAAGTCGGACCTGTTCCCAGTGAGGGTTGGACTCCGCCAGGGCTGCCCTTTGTCACCGGTTCTGTTCATCACTTTTATGGACAGAATTTCTAGACGCAGCCGTGATGTGGAGTGTGTCGAGTTTGGTGGCAGGAGAATCTCGTCTCTGCTTTTTGCGGATGATGTGGTCCTCTTAGCTTCATCCAGCTCTGACCTTCAGCTCTTGCTGGGTAGGTTCGCGGCCGAATGTGAAGCGGCTGGGATGAGGATCAGCACCTCCAAATCTGAGACCATGGTTCTCGACCGGAAAAGGGTGGCTTGCCACCTCCGGGTCGGGGGAGAGGTCCTACCTCAAGTGGAGGAGTTTAAGTATCTCGGGGTCTTGTTCACGAGTGAGGGTAGGAGGGATCGGGAGATCGACAGGCGGATTGGTTCGGCGTCTGCAGTGATGCGGACGCTGAGCCGATCTGTCGTGGGGAAGAGGGAGCTGAGCCAGAAAGCCAGGCTCTCGATTTACCGGTCGATCTACGTCCCAATCCTCACCTATGGTCATGAGCTTTGGGTAATGACCGAAAGAACGAGATCGCGGATACAAGCGGCCGAAATGAGTTTCCTCCGTAGGGTGGCCGGGCTCAGCCTTAGAGATAGGGTGAGGAGCTCGGACATTCGGGAGGGACTCGGAGTAGAACCGCTGCTCCTCCGGATCGAAAGGAGCCAGTTGAGGTGGTTTGGGCATCTGGTCAGGATGCCTCCTGGACGCCTCCCCGGGGAGGTGTTTCGGGCATGTCCTGCCGGCAGAAGGCCCCCGGGTCGACCCAGGACACGTTGGAGAGGTTACATCTCCAATCTGGTCCGGGAACGCCTTGGGGTCCTGCCGGAGGAGCTGGTGGACAAGGCCGGGGAGAGGACGGCCTGGAGCTCCCTAGTTGGGATGCTGCCCCGCGACCCGGACCCGGATAAGCGGAGGAAGACGACGACGACGACCATTTGTGTTGTGGACCATATGTCTTTCACTGCCTTAACTTCGCACAGAGCACAGAGCCCCCTAGCCTTTCAGGGAAGTGTCTGTGGTCACCACCACATGCTTGGACACCCTCCCAATTGGATAACCCTGGGCGGAGCAACCTGGTTCTCTCCATGGAAGAAGAGCTACTATGCAGGCCCTGGGGATGGTCAACTTCCGGTGGAGATGAATCGAGGGACAGAGACAGTGAGAGTGTACCCAATGCTAGAAATTTGGTACTGTCCACTCCTTGTTCCCTCCTCTCCATGACTGGTGTCAAGTTGTTGTTGTTATTGTTGTTGTTAGCCTCAAGGGCAACATGCCGATTATCACTTGTAAGTCGCTTTGGACAAAAGCGTCTGCTAAATACATAAACATAAACATAAACACAGAAATGGCACACCTGACTTTTACAAACCGAGAGGCACCATGGCAATAGTGCACAGCCGCTCCAACAAAAGGGGCCTACAAGAGCATTTAGGGCTATTGTGTGGTCTCTGGTAGTCCAGTGGCAAGATAGTCTGACTTAAGTTTTGCTTTCCCCTCTGCTGATGCTGGTTCGACTCTCGGTGGGGTCGGTAACAATCTATTTCGCCAGCTGAAACACTTAATTTATTTATATTTTAGTTGTAATGTTTATTTTCTGCAAAATATTTATGTCTCTAAAAGTTCTTTGAATTTGGTCGTTCCTAAACAGCATTTTAGTTGAAACTTTGCTCACAAATGGACTCACACTGGCTAAATAAACGAATAAATAAAAACAAACAAACACATTAGTCATTATATTTTAAACGGTATACCCATTAGGGCTGCAACAAATGATTATTTGGATAATCGATTAATCGGATGGGGTCTCGACACGATTAATCGATTAATCGGATTACATAGGGACATTTTTAAAAACTGCTAGGGAAACGCATGTCAATCTGACTTCATAACCACTTCACCACTACATCTGATAGCAAACATGTGGCGTTACATGTAATTGTGCCATTCAGTGTGTCTTTGTAGAAATGCATGAATGAGGCCAAAAATGGCTTTGGCATGTTTCTTATGAGGAAATGACAGTATAACATGGTAAAAAGTTCCAAAAGTTAGATTTTTAATTATGGAACCTTTACAAAAACTGTTCAGTTAACTTCTCAACTCCGTCCTCAGTCTTGCATTTTAGATGATATTAGCTATAAAACCCTCTTTGGTTCCAGAATGCTATCAAGTCTCACAACTGGAAAGACTGACTCTTATGGAATGGGCGGGGCTGACTGGTGCAGCTCCACCTTCTGGTTGCAGCTCCGCCTTTATGGTTCTACAGCGAGCACCACTTGACTGAATGAGTCAGTCATTTTCATTATAGTATTGTGTTGGATGTCCTGAATCATGTAATGGACAGCTGAACCCATTGCAATGATGTCGGTCCGCCAGAGCATGTGCACAAATGTTGTTTGTGTAATTCAGCATGATGTAAAACGCTTGAATAATAGAATTCACTGTAAGTGTGATTTGATGCAAACTCTAAACAGCTTGTCCTGGCCAAAAGCTTTTGTTTCTGCTACATGTAAGGCACTTACTATTACATGACGTTGCCAGCAGACTACATATACCATATACAAGAGAGCCAAAATCTTATTTTTATGAGACATTTGTGAAACATTTTTTGGCCTTTTGGAAAATCCCCTCTGACAAACACAGTGACTAATTAAGTTGGCAGGTTGACACCCATGAACAGATGAGAAGTTAGTCATTCATCTGGATTTTTTTCTTTGTCCCCTTTACCTCCACGTTCCATTGTGTCTTTATTTGGAAATGCTGTTTTTTCAGTGTGTTTGTAAAATGAAGGCCAAAGTTTTAAAGTGTTTCCCCTCTGAAATTTCTGTTTCAATGTTCAGCTTTAATGATGTAAACATAAGCTTTGATTTTCTCTTGATCATCCAAAAGGGGAAATATTGCAGTGTATTTGTATTTTATCTGTGATCAAATGAAGTGAACACAGTTTGGGCCTTTCAGCCAACATAGACAAAAACAATGAAAAGATTCTAACTAAATGTGTTTGCTGATGATCCAAGTTTTATTTATTTATTTATTTATTTATTTATTTATTTAATCTGAGTTAAATTAAAGAGAAAAGAGGTTCCCTTTTTTTCCTTTTTAATTACTGTAGCCGTAAAACTAACATTGGAACCATTTGAATTTTTTTTACTTTATATAGACACTGCTTAAAGAATAATGTAATCAACCGTGCTGTTTGCTCCTTTCATATATTCAAAAAGGATGATTGCATTTAGCTGAGTTTGATTGCATACAAATAATAGAACAGCTGCTAAAGGTCTTCTTCTAGACAACCAGAAACACATTTTTATCTCATTTATCTTGACTCAAACCACATCAGTGCCTCTCAGTCCATTTGTGTACAGCTGTGGCCAAAAGATGTAAGAATGACCTAAGAACCGTTTTTTAAAGAGTTTCCTAAATTAGTGTTTGTATATCGTCTTGTTAGATGTCTCTGTGGTGTTATGGTTTAGGGACCATAGATAGTTTCTTGGAGGATTGTCCCCCGCGAGCGGACCTTGTACCTCTGGCTCTTTTTTCCCAGGGGAGGGCTTGACCAGACGTGTTTAACTGTCACTGATACACTCCAAACACGACTTTGTTTCAGAAAGTTCAATTAACTTGATTCATATAGCCAAAAGAGCAGAGTACACCAAACACACATGGACCCCCTGAAACCTCTTATCCATGGTTGCCAGTCAAAAAGGCCCTGAACCTCCCCAAACATAATATTTTATACTTTAAGCTGGACACAATGCACTTAATGAGCTGGCTTCCCGTCATTTAATCAGTTTCCTATGTGTAAGACTGGCTGTAGCCAATCCCATACTATGTGAGAACATCTGAATTCCATTATATGTTTTCGCCTAATCTGATGTGGGTAAACCAACAATTCCGAAAATGGACAGTTCCTCCATGGTCTGATAGAAAGCTGAGTGGAGCCAAGTGGAGTGACCAAGATCAGCATTCTTGAGATTACACTCATTAGCTCTCAATGGTATATTGAATTGGAACTACATTTTGAACATTTGAGAAGTTTCAAAGGATTTCATGAGCAATTGAATGAAATTTATAGCCTGGCAAGCCATCCTATATATGTGAATGTATAGACTGACGACAACCCCAAGGACAGAATTCAGTCGGGGGCGGAATCTACAGTTGTCTTTCAGACTGTCTCTACATGCTATTGGATAACGAACGAAGTGACCTACTCACCATTACGGATGTCAGTCAACAGGTCATCAGTGCAAGACACAAACGCATCCTTTTTTTAAATAAAGGGTGTAAGGACCTCTATTTGCTCTTGACTCAAAGAAAAGCCCAAGTCTAAATAGTCCTAAGCTGATGCCAAAGCCATTTCAAACGAGCATCTTAGTTGCTCTGCTCAGTCGCCTCATGCCACCGCCCAAATCAATAGAGCATTGTGATCGGCAAGACACAAGAATGGTCTGACCTGCTGAAGCTCCTATGGAGCGTACCTAGACCGACATGAAGAGCAAATTCATTTAGCTTTGGCTAATGTTTGCCTAGATTCCTAGGCTGCGAAGTTCACACAAAGAGAATAGTTGTATTTTTGGCCCTTTGTTTCAAGAGCTCTGCTCTTCACTCTGACATGGTGTCAGTCAACTTTTGGTCACTCATTGTCACTACCTGGAGTTTGTTACAATTTGTAGGCTTTCGTCCACCTACCTCTTTAGGACTGACTTCAAGTTCACCAAGGTCTGCAGTAACATCTTTGCTGCCCTTCTTGACACTAGGTCATTATATGAAAGTCCTAACTCCCTGAATCAGTCATAATAGTACTGGATATTTGTTAGGCACTCTGAAACATTAAAGGGGACAAAGAATCTAAACCATCATTTTCTTGTTGTTTGTGAATAAAGTAGCATGCCAAAAAGTCAAAGCCGTGTGTGACCCACTCTTTATGTAAATTAGAAAGTTTAAAAATGCAATAGAAAAACTTATTTTCTGAGAAACCTCTTATTAAAACATCACAATGTGGAGCCCTTCCTCCACTAATCTACAGTCTCCAGTGTCTGCGGCTGATTGTGGGTGACAATGGCACAGGAGTTAAGTGCTCAGTAGGGTTGGGCATCAAGCATCGATTGGAACCGGAACCAATTGTTAGTTTTTCCCGGAATCGTTCAAAGTTTTTTATTTCGATTCCTAGTTTCGATTCCTAGTATGCCGACTGGAAGAGGAATCCGCGGCCGACCTCCGTGAAAAATAAACGTGATCTGCAAATTGTGATCAACGCTTTTCAGAGCTCATCACACCAGCTGTCTGTGTGCAGCACTGAGTCCCCTTCCTCCCACCTGACACGCAATGTAAACTTTAACTCCTGCAGCGTAGAGGAAAGTTGTTTAAATAGGTCAACATGGTGGATGTAATAGAAGCTTTAAAGAACAAACTCTGGGCAGTGTGAGGTGAGTTTGTCTCATAATAAAAACGCACACGGACCGTCAGCAGTCAGAAGCAGCCGCTCACCAACACTCGTGTGTGTGAGCGTGCGCATCAGAAAGCTGAACAATAACCTGTAGAGTTCAATTCAATTCAAATTCAAAGATACTTTATTAATCCCAAGGGGAAATTAGATTAGATTAGATTTAAGTCATCATGCTAGAGAAGCTTCTCTGTGGTGGACCACACCAGCTTCTGTCACAATAAATAATAATAATAATAATAATAATAATAATAATAATAATAATAATAATAATAAATGACACACAAAGTTGTGAACATTTTAATTTCCTTTCCGAACTATTTCTGTTGAGACTTTTAATGTTTAAAATCTGTTAGATTGTTACTGACAGCGGCTACATTTAAGTTTCACTTTCTTTTCTGACTGAATGCTGCTGCAGCATGGAGGTGTAGTTCTCAGTCATCCTGGACATGATCATCCTGAGAGTTTTAGCTGAAAACAGCTGGACATTTCTGGATATGTTGGAGACATTTAGCCTCTCATCCCAGAATTTTCTTCCAGACTTTGGTTGTGGTCAGAAACAAACACACTGCTCACCCCGTAATCTGAAGTTTGCAGGTTCAAGCCTCGCTCAGTCTGTCACTGCCGTTGTGTCCTTGGGCAAGCCACTTAAACCCCCTTGCCTTCTGGTGGTGTTCAGAGGGACAGGTGGCACCTGTGTACGGCAGATTTGCCACTGTCAGTGTGCCCCAGGGCAGCTGTAGCAGCAATGTAGCTCATCACCATCAGGGTGTGAATGTGTGTGAATGGGTGAATGTGTTGTAAAGCACCTTAGGAGGTTCCAGGACTCTAGAAGGCGCTATATCAACTATCAGCCATTTACCATTTTAAACCAACCAATCAACAAGCAGCTCATCAGCATATGCATGTCTGACCAAGTGGGAGGAGTAAACAGCAATTTTTTCACAGCAAGGCTGATTTAGAGGGTTTAGAATGGCCAGTCCTGTTCATAACGTTTATGGACAGGATTTCTAGGCACAGCCGTGGAGGGTGTGGAGTTTGGTGGCAGGAAAATCTCATCTCTGCTTTATACGGATGATGTGGTCCTCCTAGCTTCATCAGGCTCTGAGCTACAGCTCTTACTGGGGAGGTTAGCAGCCAAGTATGAAGCGGCTGGGATGACGATCCGCATCTCCAAGTGTGAGACCATGGTTCTCGACCGGAAAAGGGCAGCTTACCAACTCCGGGTTGGGAGAGAGATTCTGCCTCAAGTGGAGGAGTTCAAGTATCTCGGGGTCTTGTTCACGAGTGAGGGAAGGAGGGAGCGGGAGATCGACAGGCGGATTGGGGATGTGTCTGCTGTGATGTGGACGCTGAACTGTTCTGTTGTGGTGAAGGAGGAGCTGAGCCGAAAAACAAGGCTCTTTACCAGTCGATCTATCGCCCAGTCCTCACCTATGGTCATGAGCTTTCAGTAATGACCGAAAGAACAAGATTGCGGATACAAGTGGCCAAAATGAGTTTACTCTGCGGGGTGGCTGGGCTCAGCCTTAGGGATAGGGTGAGAATCTCAGACATTCGGGAGAGACTCAGAGTAGACCCGCAGCTCCTTCATGTTGAGAGGAGTCAGTTGAGGTGGTTTGGCCTCTTGTTAGGATGCCTCCTGGACGCTTCCCAGGGAGGTGTTTCAGGCATGTCCTGCTGGCAGGAGGCCACCAGGTTGACCCAGGACACATTAGAGAAAGTACATCTCCGAACTGGCCCAAGAACGCCTTGGGGTCCTACCGGAGGAGCTGGTGAAGGTAGCCGGGGAGAGGACGGTATGGAGCTCCCTAGTTGGGATGCTGCCTCCGCGACTCAGACCCAGATAGGCGCAAGAAGATGAGACAAGACTGGCCTGTATCAGGGCTTCTGGGTCAGATGAAAACCAAAAGAAAATTTCTTATGCTTCTTAGAGATTCAAAGCACTGTTTTAGATTGCTGATAAACTCATTCTTTGTCCCCTTACCACATTTATGTGTCCATAGTGTGTGTGATGCTTTTTAAACACAAAAACTGCTTTACATAGAAGACAATTTGACTAATGTCTCACCCTACAGTAACAATAAAGTTTGTTTATTCATTCATTCATTTATTCACTCAAATTTAGTGGCCTTTTGTTTTTTATACCTTAAGGGATTTGCGATTACTTGCATTTCATCTGATCCCTTTTCAGAATTTTCTAGAGCTTATGCAAACAGCCATCATACAAAATGTGGTGAAAGCTGAGCGATGATTAATTTCTGTGGTATTCTTTAACATTCTGGAAACATTTTAAAATAACAGACCAATAATTAAACAAGAAGATAAAGCTGGAAGGTTCTAAAATGGTTTTAATTTTAGGTTTGATGAAGCATCGTGACTTGTATTTTTATTGATTTGATTTTGGGCCTCCACTGACGACTGTGTGACAAAAGGATCAGCTTTTAGCTTTGTACTACATTTTATTTTTTTGTGTTGAAAAAAATCATCATAGCAGAAGGAAGTCACTGACAGCAGTGAATTATTTTTCCACTGACATTAACACTGAGATGCAGAAGCAAGTCCTTTTTAGCTTTTGAGAAACAGTCCACTTGTGTTTCTGCTCCTTTTCCTATTTTTACTTCTACTTCTTCAAATTGAATTCACCAGTCAGTCAAAGTCTGATGCCATTTCACCAGCCTGAGTGTGTATAAGTGGTTTTTATTTGAGCTTAGTGTTAAACTGCATTATCACTGGAGTGTCTTCATTTCCCTGCAGGCTTTCTGGAAGGAAAAGGGCTTCTCGGGGGAAATAGTGACAGGATCATCGAGCGAATGTCCGTTCTGCATTACCTATGACGCCACCAGCCCACGTGGTAATCCAGCTCTGGTGGGCTTCTTCGCAGGCCATTTGGCTTCTCACTGGAGTGAGAAAGAGGTACACCGATAAGTGAAATAAAAAGAAGAAATTGTTAAGAAGAAAATTTTCCTCACTGACAGATGAAATAATGTTTAATTACTTTACCACCTAAGTAATAGAAGTTAATGTTTGTTGAACCAGAAATTGCACGAGACAATACTCATTTAGAAAATAAAACCCACCAGTAGATGAAATTTCACATTCTGTTTAAACAATTAAATATGCTTTATCAAGAAAGATATTGAAATATAACAACATTTATCAGGTTTCTAAGGCAATTATACAAAGAAAACCACAAAAAATAAATAATAAGGTAATTCAATCCAGTTAAATTTTTTTTATCAGAATTATTACAGAAACTTAATTTTGAACATTTACAAAATTCCATTCTGCTCATTTATTATTGGTTCTATTTTAACCTAAAATTTAATGATTGCTTTTGTCTGTTTTTCAGTTTTCTTCATATATTTCACTGTAAATGTAAATAACTTCTAATGGCCAGTATTGGTTGGAGTTAAGTTTCTTACATCAGAGCCTTAGCAACCTTTTAATACTGTCCAGCCCATTTTCATATATGAGGGGAGAAAAACGGATGAACTTTAGTGTCAGCTAGTTTAAAAGCACCTTTGAAATGTTTTAGGGGAAAAAAAAATCTTGCTTCAGCTTGAAGATGTTCTGAATATTTCCTGAAAATTTCTGTTTCATAATTTGACCCATTTTTGCATAACTCATTCACACATCCTAAAACACTTAAAGGTACTGGCCAGACTGCATGAAAACAACAGAAATTCTGTGTAACTACACTTAATCATCTGTATAAAGATAAACTGGGGTCAGAGTTTCATTTTGTTAAGCATTTTTGTCATAAATCATTATAGAAATTCACAATTTACTCCTGAAACTGGTGAAGAACTGTTTCCCATACGTCACTCAAATATGTTATACAAGGGCTTAGCTACTGATGCTACTCGGTGATTAGCGGTATTTTATTAAACTTTGTGGTCTCGGTGGTTACAGATAATTAGGTTTACAGCTGCAGCAATACGTCTGAGCTAGAAGTCTGAGCCCTACACACATTTCTAACATAGCAACATTAAAGTTGTGGAAACAGTTTCTGACCCTAGTGAGCTGAAAGGACAACACCATAGCAGCATTCAGATCTGCAGTGAACATTTAGAACACAGCTGATGCACAGGCTACGAGGGCTGGATAGTGCTATTTGCTCAGACATTTGATGTAAAACCTCTACATATTCCAATTTTAAAACCACCGCCAAACACTTGTGCCAGACACGCGTGACTGCAGCAGCACGGCAAACCATATCAGCTCCGGTAAGGAAAAACTAAGTCATTTGGGAAAGCTATGACATTCTCAAAGGTTGGATCTAAATGATGATCCACATATTTCAACAAGTTTCCTGTATTAACTTCATGTCCTCCTGGGTTACTACCAGTGTTGGGAACGTTGCTTTAAAAAAGTAATTAGCCATTGTTGCTGATTACTTTGTCAAAAAGGTTACTCAGTTACTTACCGAGTTACAAGATTATAAAAGTAACTAATTACCAAGAAAAATAACTGTTTCATTAATTTTTCATTAAAGAATGCAAAGAAAAATGGGTTCCCCTCTTAATTAAACTTACGTAATCTACTATAAGTTACTACAATACTGAAATATAAATGAATAATGACTTGAACATAATAAAATGTAAGTCAAATGTTTTTTTATAAAACTGAATAATTGAAACAAATGGGCACTTGGAGGAACTACAAACAAGACTATTACACTAATCTAGACTATTAAAATGCCACTGTGTGATATTTAACAAGACCCCTATCAGCTACTATTATAATTGGAAATAGAAACACCTGTAAAGTTTCCTGAGCCTTTAAATGGTCTCTCAGTCTAGTTAAATTACTGAAATAAATGTAATTTTGCACGGTATTCAAAATTTTCCAGCTTCACATAATTGTGTGTTTTTAGTAGCATTTCTGTAGCTGGTAATCTAGTAATGGATAAATACATAAATAAAAATCCTTTAAAATGACTCTAGAAGAGGCACACATCTGATGGAGGACTTACATTTACTAACTTCAGTCAGACCCAAACACAGAAGAGCTGAAGCTGGGTGGTAAACACACACAGGTAGTTCTAATAACACCTGAGCTCCATGACGTTTGAGACTGATGCATCAGTGTTGCAGCGGGACTAAAGACATGTTCAGAAACGCGTTACAGTTGGATGATCTAGGAAGATGGAAGATCATGACGTCTGAGCGGTGAACAGGTGAGCGGACCTTCAGAACGTCCCGCTGTCACGCCAAGAAGGGCACGGCTGCAGATCCACACCAGCAGCGAATCTGCAGATCTGCAGCCGTAGACTATTCATCACGTCTTCCTCGTTCTTCACGGGCCGTGATGCGCTTGGATGAATCAGCTCCCGATCAGCTGATGACAGCTTCAACACACCGTGCTGCTGAATTAGTAACACATGCTTTTTCTGATCAGTATCAGAAACAGCATTTTGAGAAAAGAAGACGGTAATTATATCAATATATGGAAACAGTTGTAAATCTGACAGCACATTGTTTTATTTTCTTGTGAATAATTGAATTCTAATAGGACAGCCTGATGCAGCTATGAGTTCAATTGCTGAGAGATAGTGGTGGGAGATACATGTGCAGAAATAAAAAACATATTCAATAAAAGTAAACAAACTGTAATGACTTTGGTTCTGATGACGTTCGGCATCCTCCTCAACATTAGCTTCACCATCAGCATCCAGATCGGCTTGAGGATCTTCTGTCAAACAGCCTTGAGCATGTCTCCACCTCGGCTATCCGGCTTGCAGGTGGTTGGAGTCAAACACTCGAACATGCTCGTTTGAACTCCTCTGACAGTATTGTACCCATTCTTCTCTTCGTATTGTGGAGAAAAAAAATTTGACCGACTAGCAGAGGTTTCAGAAGCTACAGTACATCTGATTCTGATGAAACATTGTTCTTTACTATAATGCAGAAAAACCTGAGCAGCGGATGGTTTACTGTTGCTTCCTGGAGGAACAGCCTAGTATTGCATAAGCAACTCAGACCGGAAGCTATCTTTTTTTGCCACTTTATTAAAAAACGTCGGCTTTTCTTAAAAATCCCGCTGTGGATAAAACATTTTTTTTTTTAGCTGAGGATTCAAAGGAAATTTGCCTCTGGGCAGTTATTTTAATATATTTTAAAATGTTTGATTGTGCAGCAGCAAGGTAGAACTGTGTGAAAGAACAAAAGCCAGTACCTGAAAAAAAATATCTAAGGGGTTTTAAAAAATCTTTTGATAAAAATTCACTTTCAGTTACATGAAGGGGGCACAGTGTGTAACACATAAAAACATCACTCCTGCAGATCAGGTGTCCTTAGGGATGTAAATCTCCACCACTGAGACCGATTTGATTTTATCTCGATTCTCCACCAGCAATACGGCACATTAACGATATGGTGAAACCCCCGATAGGATTCATTCCTGCTAACAATTCATTAATAATTTTAAAATGATTTTGATTAGATACAATTCATGATTTAATTTGAAACGAAACAGAGGCTACAGAATTTACAAGCCCACATCCGGTTTTTAAACATCATCATTCCCTCTCCTCTGTGAAGGATGTATTTGATCCTCTATTGTTTGATCTATCAATAAGTTCACCATTAAAAGACAATACACCTCATCAGTGATATTTACATATTATACATATTTTTATTGCTGCAATACTCTGTTGAAATAGGAGGGTTGAAATGAGGTTTAGACACAAAAACTGCTCAGCAAAATAAACCAACAGCATCAGAACATTATTAGAGATCATCATATAATTATTAAGAATTGTTATGAAACGCTGTAATCATCTGAACATACTTTTTAAATATTGTAATGATCCATAAGGGTGACTGTTACTGTTCCTTTAAGAGAAAAGTGAATGCTGGAGAAGCAGGGAGATGTGGGTTTACCTCAGCTGTTAAGAAGAAGAAGAAGAAGAAGAAGAGGATCTTTTCTATAGCGCCTCTCAAGATAAAAATCACGAGGTGCTTCACAAAAACAAAATATGTAAAAATATATTTAAAAAAAGATTTTAGAAAATGATTAAAATATATTTAAAATGAGCAAAAAATAGGCAATTGTGATTAAAAATGTAAAGAAAGAAAGAGAGTGAATAGGAAAGAGGGAAATCAGTGGATACTGCAGAAGGTGGAATAGGTGGGGAGAGCAGAACAAGGAGAGGGTGATGAAGGTCACACAAAAGCCAGCCTGAACAAGTGAGTTTTCAGCTGCTTTTTAAAGGAGACCACTGAGTCCACTGATCTCAGGCTCAGGGGGAGAGAGTTCCAGAGTCTGGGGGCCATAGCAGCAAATGATCTGTCACCTTTGACCTTTAGCCTGGTGCTGCACAACCAGTAGGCTTTGATCACTGGACCTCAGGGACCTGCTGGGGGAGTAGGGACGAAGAAGATCACCAATGTAAGATGGTGCTTGTCCATGTAAGGCCCTATAGACCAGAACCAGGATCTTGAAATGAACCCTGAAGCTGACTGGCAGCCAGTGAAGCTGGATGAGAAGCGGGGTGATGTGGGTGTGTTTGGAGGACTTGGTCAGAAGCTGAGCACAGGCATTCTGAACCACCTGTTAGACTTCTCTGAGCCACTGTTGAGGGCTAAATGTCGTTCTATCTGGTGGTTTTAGTTCTGCAAAAATATTACCGTAAGGAATTATCTTAAATCACCTCACACAAAGTTTCTGATGCGCAGATCAATAAGAATGATCAGAAAAATATGATGCTGTAAAAACCAGAGACCGTGCCATGGACTTGTTTTTAGGAACTTTTTTTTTTGGCAAGTTAAGACAGGAAGCACCTATGTCAATATTGTCCCACGGTTTTCTAACTGTTGTAGCGCACCACCTGGTTTCCACTGAAAGAGATTGTTGAGGCACTCAATACGCCTCAAAAAATGAAAACATATGGCAGATAAACTAATGGATGTAACTAGGTTTTTACTAACCAGAGACATACATTATGATATAACCATCAGTTGTAGTTGTATGTGCTCTGAAGCTACCGGTGCATCCACATCACTAACGTCATGAATGAACCATCAGTTCAGATCGGTAAAACTCTCCAGCCCTAGTTCTTATGATTGTCTGTGGGGAGCTCCAAGCAGCCAGAGGCGGTAATAGCTGCGTTCAGAAACCCAGAGCCTTTCCTCTGTAAGAGACGTTCACAAGCCAACTCCCAGCAATGGCCAGCAAGAGCCAAACAGCTTGGTGAACTCCCATGGAAGACACACTACAGCAGGAATGACACAGAAGGAAGCAGCTGTGGGACAAAATAAAGTAAAACAAAATTAAGCAAAACAGCAAAAAGCAAAATATCTCTGCAAAACCCCTTCATTCAAAAATATGGTAAAAGGCCTGTATTCTTATTGCGCTGTCTTAGGGTTCTACAACTGCCCAAGGTGCTTTACAACCCAATCAGTCATCCACCCATTCACACACACATTTGTTGGTGGTTGCTGGTGATGATGAGCTACAATGTAGCCACAGCTGCACTGGGGCGTACTGACAGAGGCAAGGCCTGCCATACACTGGCGCCACCGGTTCATCCGACCACCCCTAGCAGTCAAGAAGAGGAAAAAAGAAGAGGAAGAGAGACACCAGGCTGAACGTACTGAATCAGAATGAAGGTCCACCTAGAACACAGAAAAGTCGTGCGTTCTGCAGGATGATCCAAGCATGAGCGATCCCTGAAGCAGGAGCAATTATTAGACCTTGTCTCTCATGCTGCAACCACTGAGATTAGCCATACTGACAATCAAAGCACAGAAGTCTTGCACACAAACACACTTCTTCACACAGGTCGGCGGAACCGGAAGTTCTTGCAGTAACGGAAACACTGGGGAGGGGAGCAGCCCTTTTACTCTGAGCTCTTTAGGGGTGATAGGCCAAGTAATTAACTGGTTGAGAAGCCAGTCAGTCTTGCTACATCAGTATAACAAAGTATAACATGATTTATTTCCTAATGCAGTTAAATAATATATAATGGCAGAAATAAAATTGGCCCTTGCCACCTGCAGATCCTCCACCAGAGGGCAGTAGGCATGTAGAGGATTTTGATGAAAGTACAAATCCTAATACTCCATCTGGTAGCTTTATGGTAAGAAGTGGTTTGATAGGAACTTATGGTAAAAGTCTAGAGGGGTTAAGTACAAAGTACTTTTCCAAAAATATATGCTTTTAACACCACAGTTTGTGATTTACCAAAAGTCCAAAAGAAATCTGGAAATGTTACGATTACCGAGTCTTTCATTTGATTCTGGTGCATTTTTAACAGAGACAAAGGCTGAGTGATTTGCATCATCTAAATGACAGCTTTTGTGCAATGCAGCATTAAGAAAATTGCATTCTGGATTTAGAAGGAGGCTTTTGGCAGCACACAGTACCTATTAGTTCAGAAAACAACATGAGATAAAAGGCTTTTAAAAACAAACAAACTATTAGTTCTTTGTTTTTGATTGCAATTAGCTTTGGACATCAGGTGCTATTAGGTAATTAAGTGTTCATTGCATCAAATATAAAGGGCTTGATGTTTGTTCGGGATGTGAGGTGAATTGGATATTTAGTATAATGGAGACATAATTCAGATTCACAGTTCAGCCATGTCATTTTTACTGAGGATGAAAAGGTCATTTCATGATCAGGGAATAAAAATAAAAGTACTAACTTATGAAGTTTTATTAAATGTGGCATTGCACGAGTTTCTGTTTCAGCTCCCCTGTAGCCATGGAAATGCCCCTCACACCAAAATACATCAAAATCTGCAGCTTGGTTGGGAAATGCTCTATAGCTCAGGTGAACATCACTGCAGAAGCATCACTCAGTTTATATGGATCATAAAATGACCCAAACTATGTAAACAGGTTTTTAGGAATCTTCTCATAGGGAGCCTAAGTCTCCTCCCTTTCTGGTCAGCTGATGGGTCCCCGGAAGAACAAAAAAATGAATGCAAGTCAACGGAGCTAAAAGAGCAATTTTCTAATCCGCTTTGCCTTAGACCCTGGATCACACATATGTTGTACTGCTATTTAAATGAAAAGTAATGATAGGTGTTTCGACCCCGCCTGTCACCTACTGTTAAGATTTATCAGCTTGTAAAAGTTCGTAATTAGCATGACCACAAATCAGACGTCGATATATCACCACATAATCCCCTCTTCCCTAGCGTAGCTGTAACTTACCAAATGGCCATATTTATGGTGGTTCTTCTCTTCTGAAGGAAGGATTTCAAGTTTGCTGAACTTACAGCCATATTCCCACAGTTTTTCTTTGTGTCTGGTTCGATGACGCCACTTTCGTGATGCGCAGTTGTAGTCCTGGACGTATTTTCACACAACCTAAAATAGCGTTTCCCCACGTTCAAAAATAAGCGCGTTCTTGGTATCGAAATGCGTCTTTAAAATCCACGGACATCATATGTGAAATCCATGGCACAAAACAAGCGGAATTAGAAAAAAGCGTTTTTAGCCCCATTGACTTACATTCATCTTTTTGTTCTCAATTCACGATTGATTTAGCCACAACTTAGTTTTCAAACAGCAGTTGTTTCTTTGAGGCTACATTTCTACTGATAAGTCTGTTTTCCTGCTGTTTATAATTGCATTGAACAAGTTCTGCCATCATTTCCAAGTAAACTGACATTTATAGCTTTTTATTGTTAACAATCAAAATCCAGCATTGTCTCTAGTGATGTTTTGGCATTTGAGTCCTTTTCCTGACTTGTGGCTCAGGAGCTGTAGTTACTGTCACCTTGCAGAGCCACGCTGCTCCAGGTTTTTTAATAATTAACCTCCACTTGCTGCTCCACTTCTGAAAACAGAGACAATGTGGTAGCATGTGATGTGAGTGGACACAAAGGTTACAATTACACACAGTATGTGCTATTTAAATATAACACTGTTGTTAATATTGTATAGTTTTAATTTTATATTCTCATGTACAAAGCTGGATTCCCATTGCTGTGCTAGTGAAGTTACACTTTACTTGTCATTTGATTTCAGATTCAACCAATACCTTTAGTTTCAAATAGGATGTGATTTTTTTTCTTTGGTTACATCTCTGTTTCTCTAAAAGTTGTTTGTGTTTTTAAGGTTTTCAGCTCCAGATCTTAAGTGTGCGCTTAGAGTATAGTTGTACTTGTAGATTTAAAAATAACAGGAAAACACTTTGACCATTTTGTGACATCTGTCAACATGTTTTCTTTGTGATTTCCTTTAAGTCCCCATGCAGCAGCTGTTCTCTTTGTAGCCGAATCTAGAGCTGCTGCTTCTTTTTTGGATTTCATTTTACAACGTGCATTTGGTTTCAGCCTCATTTTTAGTTATTAACACATCATCTGCTTTTAGGAACATTTCAGATTTTCTGATCAAATACATTAATTTTTGATGGGGAATTGCACAAACCTGTTTGTTTATGTACCTTTCAAAGCCGCCAAATTAATTCCTATGAAAAATAGGTTTTAAATAACTAATGAAGGGAGTTCTTTTTGTGGTGTGAAATAGATTTTTGCTAAAAGACTTTAGTGGTTCTAGAGTGAAGGAGAAACTGGCAAATAGAGATGGAGTGCAGTAATAAAGAGCAAAACCCAAAGACATTTTAGTCAGCCCCAAAAGGAAAGCATTCAATAAAAAACAACATTTCTGCTCCTCTCTAAATGTGAATTATTTGTTAAACACACCAAATGTGAATCTAAGGATAATTGTTGAGTTTCCAGGAAACGACCGCTGACTCTTCAGTGGCTGCAAATAGCTGAACATGGCAGCTCACCTGCATTGTTGTGACAAGGCTGTGAAGATTGCTTTAATGAAATGTGAGTTTCACAAACCAAAGTGCAGCTGTGCTGGTCATTTTAATGAAGGGATTATTTAATGTTAATCTAGGCTGATGGGCTCTTTGGGTGGCCAGAGTATTTTCCCAGATCAGATGAAAACTCTTCTTTGAAACTGCTTCAAAAAACTTGGATAAATAATTTCCAATTGGATCAATTTAAGCACACACCTGCTCACAGCGCCCAGGTTAAATTCATTACTTAGGAGCAGAACATAGATTGGTGCATTGTGTGCCACCCCAGTTCACAGCAGTGCCGTTGAAACGCTTACACATTGTTGGAAAGCATTGAGGTTAATTTCCTAATACGAGACAAAGCGCCACCTTCTGTGGTACAGCTCAACCCCAGACAACCCCATAACCTCTGATTACAACAAATTTTTCATCATTTTATTTTATTCCCTCATAATAAGCCTTCTTTTGAGTATGACCAATATCTATATAAATTGCCTCAAACAGCATTATGTCCATAACAAAAGAAAGAAAGAAAGAAAGAAAGAAAGAAAGAAAGAAAGAAAGAAAGAAAGAAAGAAAGAAAGAAAGAAAGAAAGAAAGAAAGAAAGAAAGAAAGAAAGAAAGAAAGAAAGAAAGAAAGAAAGAAAGAACATGTGTAACACTTGTCAGTTTTACCATTCATCTGTTTTTGTTGTGTTTATAACAAGCAAGAATATTCAGCATTTTTCCACTTTAGTTTGAAACATTAAGATGGAGAACAGATAGTACCGAGTTAGGACCCATTTTCCTTTCTGTTTCCAGGCTGGTGAAAGAAGAGAAGCTGTGGTTTCCAGTCTGGTCAAATATCTCGGTCCTGAAGCTGCAGTGTACATCCATTATGAAGAGAAAGTAAGTAGCAGCTGAATTGTGTCTTTAAAATCCAACAGTTTCTCACTCTGAAGGATGGGTGGGTAAAATCATGATGGATTTGAAAGTGTTCATTATGTGTCAAACACAGGCGTTGTAGAATTGTCGTTATATATATATATATATGGGGGGGGGGGGTGTTCCACAAAAATAAACAATCAATGATGAACAAGGGTCTGCTTCTAGACCTACAGAAAAGGGATACACAACAATACAACAAGGAATATAACATCAACATTGTTTTACTGAACAGTCACACGATAATAAATCACAGTGCATTTAGTGCCAGCCACAGCCTTAAGACATTCAATTCAATTCAAAAATACTTTATTAATCCCAGAGGGAAATTAGAGAAAGTGTTGAACGTGCCCAAGTCCATACTTATGAGAGCACAATGTGAGCACCTGTGTGTGTACACATGCTTGTATATGTAAGGTTTCTCTATAGGAGTGTCCAATAGAGAGTGTGAGGGGCCACAGATTTGCCCCAAAGATGTGTAGGAAATGGAAGGAGCTCCAAGTCCCAGAGATCCAGGAGCTGCCCCAAAGCACAGGGACTCCAGGGAGACTACAACCAGAAAAGTCCTCCACGAGAGGCACAGAGGATTGCCCCAGGGGGCCACAACCAGCAGTCGGCAGAGCCGCGGGAGATGTCAGTGGCAAGCCCACAGGCTCGCCCACAGCCTCCCATCCCCTAGCCAGCCGAGCCCAGAACCCAGCGACCCGGCACCCAGGGGTGACCAGCCCCGCCGGGGACCCAGCAGAGCTCAGGGACTCAGATCCCACCAGGCAGCCACCGGTATTTATCAGGCAGACACCAAAAATCTTAAACCCCCTGACTTGGGAGACGCAAACACTCAGGCAGACCAAGGCACCACACTCCACACCAAGTGTGACAGGAGCAGGGGAGGCGAAGATGTATAGCAGCAAAAGAAGTCCAAGGAGAGGGGAGGAGTCAAAGGCCCCACCTGACATATACAGTCATACACAAACATAGTCACACACTCCCTCCCTCATGCTCACACATACACATACAACCCAAGACGTACAAAAATGCATGCCGGACACCCACTCATGCTCCCCATACACAGCCTATTCACTCTGGTCCCAGTACTGCTGCACAAAGGGTCCAACCATCTCCGGTTCCCAGAGTTTGACCCTTTCCACCACAGCCACGGAATACATCTCATCAACACGCATTAACACTGTATTGCAGCAGGTGGAGGGAGACAAGGGGTCTTAGCACACCTCTGTTGTCGCTTGGCTTCCTGGGGCTGGAGGCTAGGAGGGGGATCTGGCCGTCTGGTTGGGGTCTGGCGTGGTGGGTTGCTTTGTTCAGTGTTGGGCGGGGGAGCCTGCTCATCAGCACCCCAGCAGAAAGGGTTGAACGTTGTAGAATTGTCACATTCTATGACAGAATGATGGTGAACGGAGAACTGTTTCCACCAGGACTGCTTTAGATGTGACACACACTGAGCTTTAGTGTGTGTCCGTTTCTCAATATGCGTACTTCTCTGAACTTTGTGCTCATATCCTTGTGAAACGTCATCAACGATGGCCCAAGTACTGTTCCAATTCTAAGTACAAGTTCCAGATGTTTTCTTGTTCTGCCCGTTTTATCGAGGATGAATCCTTTTACGGGCTTGGGACAGCAACGTTTTCCATATTGCATTGCGATGCAAACTGTTATAATGTACTCTGAACGTCAGAGGACAAAGCTCATATCTGTGGTGCTTTATACCTGAAATATAAATAAAAAAATACAAAGTTGTCTGTTATTGTAAATAATTGTGTGTACTTTTTTCCAGACTCTTTACGATCCCTCAAAATCCTAATTAGCTAACTCACTATTAAAATAAAAGCAGTGTTGCTTTAAATAGCGTTGTTTTGATGAAAAAGAAACTTTTCTTCATTCAACAGTGGGAAATGCTGGTATTTTATCAATTTTGATCAAAGGTGGACCAAATGTTCTATAAATAATATGTATTAATTGTTCTTTTGTCATTTAAAGAGCAAGTAACTCCCAGATCAACTTTTTTTTGCTGATAAACTGTATGAATGAGTTTCTAGTCTTGCTGTAGACATGTGTAGTGAATAATTTACAATTTTTGTGTGTATTTGTTAAAATTTAAATATTCTCTCTAATAAAACTGTCAGTGTTTCACCCTCTTCAGACAAAAAATCTGCACTACATTGGGATTTAAATCTGCCATCGCTTTTGGCTAACTGGTACTTAATAATGTTAGTTGGTACCATATGATGTCACAATGCTGCTGTAAGCCTGTGTGCGTGTGTGCGTGCGTGCGTGTGTGTGTGTGTGTGTGTGTGTGTGTGTGTGTGTGTGTGTGTGTGTGTGTGTGTGTGTCCGTGTCCATGCGTGTGTGTGTGCATGCGTGTGTATGTGTATTAGTGGCTCTGCCCTCTTGGTCTGCCAGTCTGCCAGACAACGCCTTCTTGTGGCACATTTTTCAAACAAGAACTGGGAGTGGAGTTGGATTCTGGTAGGGGATGACATGCTCTTTAGGTCTTGACTTTTATTTTTATGCCAGGTCATTTTTTTAACCATGATGCAATTGTGTACTGTTCTGTTCAAAATGCCGTCCTTGTCCTCCCATACTCGGTAGAACAGACTTTCTGTTGTTTTTGCCAAGAACATACATGTCAAGTACACAAGAATGCTATGTGTATGCACCACAAGGAGGAGACTCTGGGGTAGACCCAGAACTTGCTGCAAGGATTATATATCCTCTCTAGTCTGGAAACACATTGGCCTAAAGAGCATCACTAGAGGGAGAGATGTCTGGGTTTTATCCTGGATATGTTACCTAGGCAACCTAGAAGGGAAAGAACATAGAATGATAGATGGCTGGCTAAATGGACGGATCGTCTAACAATATTACTGCCCTACACCTTGGGTGCCATCTAGTGTGATTTTGGCCTCTGTTGCTCTGGTGTTCAGGGCCTGCTCCTGTTAGAAATATTAGTGGGTGACCTTTTAATTTGACAGTGACTTTTTTTTTTGGTCGGGCAGTGTATATTGAACTATGCTAAATCAATCTGAAATGGTTTATAATGAGTAAATTGAACATAGGGAAAATGTTGCTAGGAAGCATCATACACACACACACACACACACACACACACACCAACAACAACGATACAGCAGTACTGGGGAAAAAAATCATGCTGGGAATACAGTACTTACTCTAATCATGTTATGTCACACACAAACAAAACACCCATTTAGTTTCATAACATGATGTATAGCAAACGTCAGTAGAATGTGAAACAACACATTAATCATGCTGATACATTATTTCAGGTCCTCAACTGCTTTCTATGCCTGGTGCTGTTGAAAGTGAAGATCCATTGGAAAACTTCCTAAGGGAAACTTGAGGCAGTAACATTTAACCCTTTAAAGAACAATTACTATGAGTGAAGAAGGGAGGGGAATTTCAATCTAAATTGGTGACAGAAGGATTTGTCTGGATTTTATTGGAGCCAAATTGTTATCAGATTTCCTTGGCCCTTTTTTAATCACCGTTATCCAAACATCTTCAGCAATAAATGTAAAGATGAGAAAACCTGCAAGTTCAAAAGATCCTTTTAATTTCCTGTCTGTATATTGCTGTGGTCTTCACATGACAAAGGAGGGGATTTCATTGCCCTGCTTCTGCATTACAGAGGAAAACAGCAGGTTGATGTTGGGGAATTTACAATGAGCTATAAAAGAGTTTTCTTTATGTTACCTGTTTATGAAAGCGCTAATGGCTTATAGCAACATGGCTGCCATTGTTAAGAGATTCAGCACTATATGTCACAATGTGTTTTTCATTCTGCACATTGACACATTTCCCACCTTTTCTCAGTGATTGAGTAAAAAGCTTTGCAGCACTGACTGAAACTACGTGACCCATAAAGTCACGTCTGAGCAGATTAAAGAGGGTGCAGGGCGAGAGTTGTTGAGCTGTGCAGCAGAACGCGTCAGATGTGTCTAATTCACTCCAGTCCATACCAACAGCTTTATACTTCACAAGTCAAACTGTTGTAGTGATTGGTATGGCATTTTTTGCTACCTCCTCTTGTGTTGCAGGGGAAGCTCTGAAAAGATGCTGCAGTGCTGTTTCACCTCTGAATGTTAGGAAATCACAAACAGCAACATTCTGTTTGATTCTAACCACACATGCATATTTCTAACCTAATTAGAGGTTAGAGATGTTTAAAGTATATGAGAACCCTTACATTCCACCATTTATCCATGCTGGAGTTAACGTGGCCATCAAATGAAGATGTGCCATAAAACTCTGCAGCAGGGCCATCTGTTTCCTTGCCTTCATCTGTCTCTTGATCACAGCGTTTCGAGCCTTTGCCTGATTTAGACCCATCTTCCCCCTCACTCATTTCTTCTGTCTTACATTTCTCATTCCTCAGCTCTACCCTCTAATTTTGTCTGCCTCTCTTGCTTACTCTTGTCCTTTTCTTTTTCATTTCACTTCATACCTTCCTCCTGTTCAGTCCTAAAAGTAGAAAAGCTCAACTTTATTAAAAAAAAAACTCTTATCTTTGATGTGTTTGCAGGCCAGCCAAACTCCTCTGACGCTTGGTAGTTATGTAGTTATGATGTGAATGCATCTAATTGAAACCCAGGTCACACTGAAGTGAGGGGGGTGTTGAGTAATAATAGAAATTTGAAGAAATTGTGTATGATATTTATACCTAATCTCATTGTGGCAGTAGGAGATGCTGCAGGCTCTGGTGCAGATTTCATACAGCACTATTTTAAGTAACACTGCAAATGCGTCATCCTATTAATCAGGTAGTTTACCTGCTTGTGTCATGTGCCAGTACAGGTGTAAATTACCCTAAACATCCTAACCATTGGCAGGTGAAATGAAGAGCATTGGTTATCTAATTACGAAAACACCTTGCAGTGTGTGTGACACTGGGAAATTAAACAAGCAGTTGTTTCAAGTTGACGCTCAACACATTGGTAACCCATAACTTATATGGCTGAGCCATTGCTTCTCCACTACAGCAGGATCAGGAATGTGGCATAGGACTGTAAAGACCCTAACATTGTGTACACCCCCCACCCCCACCACCAACATTGTGTGATTTCATTGTAAGGCGAGCTGTGTGCGTCTCTCTGAGGAGCGACCAGAGCCACCAGCAGAGGTGACTGTATTATTCCATATAGACGTACTACCTTTAGTCAGACAGTCCTGTCTGTCCTGCATGGTAAGTTTGGGAAACAGATTGCCAATTACTGTCAGGGAATGTCCAACTTTTACTAGTTTTAGAAAGCAGTTAAAGGGATGGCTTGTATCCACCCAAATCTGTAAACAAAACTAGGCAAAGCAACTCTGAGTCATACTGTGTGTGTGTGTGTGCGTGCTTGCGCGTGCGTGTGTGTGTTTAACTATTCTGTTTAGGACTTGTTCTGGCATATTCACTGACCTTCTGGAGACCCATGGACCTTATGGGAACCAAAGGCCAGTCCTGATATTGCGGACCCACTTTTTTAGTCCTGTGGGCTAGGTTTGGAGGTTAGGTGTGAATGAAGTTTGCATTACAGCTAGGTTTAGGAGTAAATAAGGTTCTAATGTGGGTAGAAATACGAACCTGTGTGTGTGTGTGTGTGTGTGTGTGTGCGCGCGCCTGTGCTTGTACTTACTACATACTGAGGACCATTTTCACTATTTTCCCTATAATATGAGGGCCTGTGTGTGTGTGAGACCATTCATCTTCTTCTTCCTCAGCTTCTTGTCATGCTGCTATTTCTGTTGTTTCTGTCTTTATCTGCATCATGTATGGTATGTTGTGGCATCATGTGATGAAATTGTTCATTTTAATTCATATCTTTTATCTTAATTCTTTTAATCATTTTTATTTTCATTTTTAATTGTTCTTGTGAAGCACCTTGCGATTTAAATCTTGAGAGACACTGTTTTAAAGCAGTTTCTTCTTTGTTTTATTGGAATGTTTGGGTACAACATAACTTGTGACATTGCTTATATGGGTTTTATCCATGCTAACTGACATACTGTAATACTTTATCTTGATGTATTTCTTTATTTATTTTTTATCTGATTGACCGTAGCTAACTCAGCCTGTACCATCTGGCAGAGGGACAACGAATAGAAACCAGCCCTGACTGAAATTGGGTGCATTTGCATTTTGTAGTACTAAATGCGCATTAATGGAGAATGTCCCTCTTGAGCATTTAAGTAAATGAAATAAATCACAAGAGGGAGGACTGGGGAATTGATTAGTAAACATACTCATAAAAAAAGATTTCATTACATTTTACATTTAAATTCTGAAGCTTCCACACCTGTAGCTGCTACACACAAGCTGCAGGTCATTAATGCATGTGAAGAGCTGTGTCTGACCAGCTAATGGCCTGTATTTCTGTAGCATCTTCTGCAGCTAATGCTGTTGAAATTACTGAAGAAGATCATGCTGATTACAGAAGTAAAGGGTCAGCTGGACTTTATTGCCTGATTGTCTGCATACCAATAACCTACTGGTTCCCACCCTAACATGTGTTCATCTGAACCACACACACACACACACACACACACACACACACACACGGTGCTGATGAGCTATACTGTAGCCACAGCTGCCTTGGGGCACTGATGGAAGCAAGGCTGCCACCAGCATTCCTTCTGACCACGACCAACAGGCAAGGAGTGTTAAGTGTGTAACGTTTTGTAAGTGGTCACAATTAATAAACTGTCAATGAAGTTTGGAAGGTATTCAACAAGATGTAATGTTCCGTAAAAATATTAATCATTAATATTATTGAACCTTTAATATTCAATTGACACTGGAATTAAGTAATTTGGCTATGCCAGGTAACAAACACTTACCAATAATTTGACACAGAGGCAAAATTATAGTTCATAAAAATCAATTCATTTCTATATTTCTACGACTAATGATCATACAGGACAATTCAAGTCAATTCAAAGATACTTTAGATACTATAGATAAATGATTATTCAAGGTAAAATCAGCAAAGACAGTAATCAAACTTTAATGAAACATGACCTTTGATGTTATTAAAAGTCTAATTAAGTGTCTTAGAAAAGAATGTGATATCTGGAATTATAAAAATAATCAGTATGAATTTAGTGATGTTTAAGTAGTTATCAAGTTAATCTTAACCCATCCAACGCCAGCGTGCAGGTCTACAGTACCCGTGTGATGAGAGTTCTCTGTGATCCGGCTGGCCACGAAGTCTTCTCGACATTTGAGTTGTTCTGATTTCTGAATTTCATAGGTCACTTTAATGACCTTCTGACACACAGTGATGCAGAGGACTGTTCTATTCTGATCCTGCTGGACCTGACTGCAGCCTTTGACACTGTTGACCATCACCTGCTACTGGAGAGGCTGAGAGACTGCGTAGGCCTATCAGGAACTGCTCTGGAGTGATTCTCTTCTTATTTGTCTGAGCGTTCCTTCACTGTGGCCATCTCCAAGTTTAGGTCCTCCACCACCTCCCTCACCCATGGTGTCCTACAATGTTCTGTGCTGGGGCCTCTAGTCTTCCTCCTCTATCTGCTTCCTCTTCAGCACATCCTGAGCTCTTTTAAAGGAATCTCCTACCATCTTTACGCAGATGACATCCAACTGTACATCTCCTTTAAGCCCCATGAGATGTCTAAGCTGTAGTCAGGTTGTGCAGTGCACCAGGCTAAAGACCGAAGGTGACAGATTATTACGTCCCCGGCTCTCTAGGAGAGATGAGGAGGGGAGTAATAAAAGTAGTGTGTGGATTAAATAATAAACAGAGTGCTGTGTCACTAAAATACAAAGAATTTTATTACAAAAACAAAGTGGAATATTCACAAAGAGTCCTAGCAATACTATATACAAAACTAAAGGAGCTAAATACAAAAAGAGAACGAAAAACGCCACCCCAGAAGGGGGTGGGAATTTAATAACCGAGAATATAAATATATATGGGGAGATCCTAAATCGAGGTCAAAACCGGTCCAAAGTCTATAAGCCAAATGGTCAAAATCCTAAATCCAAATCCGTAATCCAAAAACCGAGAGCACCGAAGACTAACTATTCCGAGTTTTACCAAAAGAGCGAGGAAAAGAGAATAGAATAAACTGTTGCCAGTCTACTCTACCCTTGTACCTTCTCCTTGACTTAGAGCAAGGAAGCAGCTTTTAACAGCTGCCAAGTGATTTCAGTAGTTGGTAACAGCTGGTTACCAGGAGACAGGTGAGGCAAAGGCCTCTGGGGCCATCTTGTGGCCAAAAAGGGTTACGGCACGTAACACAGATCATTTGCTGCTGGTGGTCCCCAGACTCTGGAATAGAGCCCTGCACTGAAGCCCTAGGGCCTCGGGTCGGCCCGGCCCGCTTCTGGTCAACGACCGTGTAATTACCTCGGACACGGGCCGGGCCGGGCGCCTTTATTTTAATCGAATTCATAAAAAAAAATTGAAACACAAACGCAGCAGTAGAGCCCTGCGCGGGACTGTTTTCTTCATCCCGCTCCTGCCCGCTCCCGCTGAATTTCTGACCATTACCGCTTGCAACTGCAACGTGTGTGTTACACTCCCGCCCACACCTGTAGCGTGCATGTCTACTCCCGCCCGCAACCGCAAAACTCGGAGAAATCATTACCTCACAATAAAAGAGATGTATTGAGTTTGCGTCCTCTCTGGTCCTGGAGAAAACATGTCACAACCCGCGGCTCTTCCATCCATCTGATGCGGCTCTCTGTGCTTGTAAAATAATGAATGGATATTTAAATAAAATGCTTTATATTTTACTGAATTAATTTTATATCTGTAAGTCAATTCTATGTAAAGATTGTCAGCGTAAACCTGAACAGTTCCAACCCAGTCTTACTATGAGACCCGGTTGACGCGTCACGCTTGTGCGTAATCATAGGCGCTTTCTGAGCTGAAGAGATTCTGGGATTCTCCTCCTGGATGTGTCGCCACATTGGAGACAGGAACAAGCACTATTCAGCCAAAGTTTCATAATCAGGGAACATTTTCTAAGTGACAAGTCTCTCTGAGAGACCGGGTTTGGAAAACACTCGCTTCAGTGGGAGGAACCTTCCCGCATGCGCTCTGGTTCTGCGATGCGCTCCAAGCCAATCTCCACAACTTCAGCTCGCTGTGCACATATGCGCTGACAGTGAGCTGCGCTGAGCAGCTCAGATGTTCAGATGGGAATCTTTTCTTGGGTGATTTAGCTACATCTGCGATGTGTGTAATGAATAAAATGCCAGTTCAATCAATCCAATCAATCAATCCAGTTTATTTCTAAAGCGCTTTAAAAGACCCAGCACAGGAACAAAGTGCTGTACAGAAAGTACATTAAAACAATTGACTAGACAGAAAACAGCAAAGATAAATAAAACACATGATACATAAAATTAAACTAGCCCTATATTAAAAAAATAAAAACTTGATAAAACTTGATAAAACCGCATTTGAATCACCTAAAACAGCTAAAATAAAACAAAAAATAGAAACCAACATCTCACAAGGTATTAAAAGCCAGGGTAAAGAGGTATGTTTTCAGGAGTGCCTTAAAAACAGATAAGGAACTGGCCTGTCTTATCTCTAAAGGAAGTTCGTTCCACAGTTTCGGAGCTGCAACAGCAAAAGCGCGATCTCCTCTAAGTTTAAGCTCAGTCCTGGGTACAATCAGGAGCAGCTGATCAGCAGACCTGAGAGAGCGGGAGGGAGTGTAAAGCCTGGTTTATGCTTCTCCGTCAGCTCCGCAAGGGACAGACACGCGCGGATTGACGGAAGCGTTTTACTCTCATACTTCTCCGTCTCCTGGGGAGTGTTGCAAAGCAATTGCCCGGCAGGACCACAGAGGGCGTAGCGCTGTTCTGTGGCATCCTGTCATGTATCGGTCCAAGATAGTGTGTTTATATTGTGTTTTTTGTGTATATAAGACACTTTAACATGGACATATTTGTCTCTCATTCTCCCACCGCTTCATGCGCTCACCACCTCTAAACCCACGTTTCCTGTCATTTCCGTCCACAAATAAAACGCTTGCTGCGCATCTTTTCACTCCTCCAGTCACGGGAGGATGAAACGTTCATATTTTTGGAGTTTTTTCGCAAGATATTCTTCAAGCTTCTCCGTGTCTGCCGCTAGTTATCCTCGGCTCTCTTTGCAATGGCGGCGCTGTAAACAACAGCGGCGTCCTGACCAATCACAAGCTTGCGTAATCCGTCTCGTTCGACGGATGTTTAAAAAAGTGGGCTCGACTCCGTACGTACTTGCGTGCCCTACGCAAGGACGGATAATGGCGTTGCGTGTCTCCGCACTGACGCAGACGGAGAAGCATAAATCAGGCTTAAGGCTTTATCAGATCCGAGAGATAAGAGGGGGCGAGGCCATGAAGACCTTTAAAAGCAAATAAAATAATTTTAAACTGAATCCTAAAAGAAATGGGCAGCCAGTGAAGCGAAGCTAAAACTGGGGAAATGTGCTCAAACTTTCGAGTGCCAGTTAAAAGACGAGCTGCGGCATTTTGCACTCTCTGTAGCTGACTAATACAAGATGCACTGACCCCAATGTAGAGTGCGTTACAGTAATCCAGCCGAGTGGTTACAAAGGCGTGGATCACTGTCTCAAAGTGCTGCCGTGAAACAATTGGCTTTATTTTTGCCAGCTGCCTGAGGTGAAAGAAGCCAGATTTTACCACCGCCTTAATCTGATGTTCAAACTTCAGATCACAGTCCACTTTCGTCTGCATGCGTCGAGGTAATTCTTTCTATTCTTTCTCCGTCAGAATAAACCGTCAAATACGGGAACTATCCGGTCAACACAACACAAGCCCTGCTTTAGACTGTTTTGTTTTCTTGTGAAAATTGTTGGAAAGAGATAACATTTAACTTGATTACCACCAGAGCCAGTGCGCCGTTATCTCTGTGACGGTAAATGAGGGAAA